>NC_092007.1:9919876-10195023 GCF_044704955.1 Pristiophorus japonicus | reverse complement strand
AGAGAGTGAGTGTGTGGGGGACTGGGGGAGAGTGCGTGTGTGGGGGGAGAGAGTGAGTGTGTGAGGGGCTGGATGTGTGTGTGGGGGGGAGAGAGTGCGTGTGTTGGGGGAGAGAGTGAGTGTGTGGGGGGCTGGATGTGTGTGTGGGACTGGGGGAGAGTGCGTGCGGGAGAGGGAGAGGCGGGCGCGAGCGAGCGTTTGTCGGGCTAGCTCCAGTCGTGTTGTGGAGTTCAGAGTTGAGGGAAAGACTTTGTTGCGGGTATCTTTTGACGGCACGTTGTTGCATTTTGTTTCTGAAGGTCGTACGTGTTCCGAGCCCAGACCCAGGAGATCAAGGAACGAGGGGGCAATCAGACCAACGGCATCGATTTCTTCATCACACAGGAGCGCATCGTGTTCCTGGATACCCAGGTGAGGGCCTCGGGCCTCGGGCCTCGGGCCGGTTCGAGTCTCCCGATGGGTTGTAGATCCGGAGGAACAGTCCCGAAAGCAAGCGCACCACGGGACATGGCTCTGGCACTTCCCTGTGTGGAAATAGAGACTCCTTACCTCGTCTCGTGCCCTAGTCCTGCCTTCCCGAGCCCTCTCGCTCCGCCCCGCCGTGTTTGAGACAGGAGGACGGGGAAACAGGATCTAACCTAGCATCGTTCGCCCTTCAGCCCCTCAGTTGTCAGCTGTGGCTCAGTGGGCAGCACCCACGTCTCTGGGTCAGAAGGTTGTGGGTTCAAGTCCCACTCCAGGGACTCGAGCGCGTAAAACGGAGGATGATACTCCAGTGCAGTACTGAGGGAGCGCCGTACTGCGCTGTCGGAGGGACAGTACTGAGGGAGCGCCTTAGTGTGCTCTCGGAGGGGCAGTACTGAGGGAGTGCCGTACTGTCAGAGGGGCAGTACTGAGGGAGCACCGCACTGTCAGAGGGGCAGTACTGAGGGAGCACCACACTGTCAGAGGGGCAGTACTGAGAGAGCGCCGCACTGTCGGAGGGGCAGTACTGAGGGAGCACCGCACTGTCAGAGGGGCAGTACTGAGGGAGCGCCGCACTGTCGGAGGGGCAGTACTGAGGGAGCGCCGCACTGTCGGAGGGCAGTACTGAGGGAGCGCCGCACTGTCGGAGGGGCAGTACTGAGGGAGCACCGCACTGTCAGAGGGGCAGTACTGAGGGAGCGCCGCACTGTCGGAGGGGCAGTACTGAGGGAGCGCCGCACTGTCGGAGGGGCAGTACTGAGGGAACGCCGCACTGTCGGAGGGGCAGTACTGAGGAAGCGCCGCACTGTCGGAGGGGCAGTACTGAGGGAGCGCCGCACTGTCGGAGGGGCAGTACTGAGGGAGCGCCGCACTGTCGGAGGGGCAGTACTGAGGGAGCACCGCACTGTCAGAGGGGCAGTACTGAGGGAGTGCCGCACTGTCGGAGGGGCGGTACTGAGGGAGCCCCGCACTGTCGGAGATTCCGTATTTCGGATGAGACGTTAAACCGAGGCCCCGTCTGCCGTCTCGGGTGGATGTAAAAGATCCCGGGGCCACTATTTGGAAGAAGAGCAGGGGGAGTTCTCCCCGGTGTCCTGGGGCCAATATTTATCCCTCAACCAACGTCACTAAAAAGATGATCTGGGTCATTATCACATCGCTGTTTGTGGGATCATCATTGGTACTTAATTGGCTGTAAAGCAGGTTTGAGACGCCCGGTGGTATTGAAAGGCGCTATACAAATGCAAGTCTGTCTTTTCCTCCGGCAGCCCATTCTGAGCCCTGCCGTACTGGATCACCTCATCAACAACGACAGAAAGCTACCTCCGGAATATAGTCTCCCTCACACCTATGTGGAGATGCAGGTAAATCTTGCTTTATTGCTTCGTGTGGTGTTTGGGACAGCCCCAGGTGTACTCCCCCTCGCCCGCCCGCTCTCTCTCCCCCTCGCCCGCTCTCTCTCTCTCCCCCTCGCCCGCTCTCTCTCTCTCCCCCTCGCCCGCTCTCTCTCTCTCCCCCTCGCCCGCTCTCTCTCTCTCCCCCTCGCCCGCTCTCTCTCTCTCCCCCTCGCCCGCTCTCTCTCTCTCCCTCGCCCGCTCTCTCTCTCTCTCTCCCCCTCGCCCGCTCTCTCTCTCACTCTCCCCCTCGCCCGCTCTCTCTCTCTCTCTCTCCCCCTCGCCCGCTCTCTCTCTCTCTCTCCCCCTCGCCCGCTCTCTCTCTCTCTCTCCCTCGCCCGCTCTCTCTCTCTCTCTCTCCCCCTCGCCCGCTCTCTCTCTCTCCCCCTCGCCCGCTCTCTCTCTCTCTCTCTCCTCGCCCGCTCTCTCTCTCTCTCCCCCTCGCCCCCTCCCTCATGCACCATTTGTTGCACGGTGCGCGTGTCCGTGGCCTGATTCTCTGAGTTCAGCCTGTGTAACTTGAAGCGTCTCCTGTGCCCGCAGTCCCTGCAGATGGCGGCTTTTCTCTTCACGGTCTGCCACGCGGTTCTCGTGGTCCAGGACTGGTTCACCGACCTCAACCTGTACAGGTAGGCCTCTGACCCCGGAGCGCACTGTGGGAGGGGCCGTACTGAGGGAGTGCCGCACTGTGGGAGGGGCCGTACTGAGGGAGTGCCGCACTGTGGGAGGGGCAGTACTGAGGGAGTGCCGCACTGTCCGAGGGGCAGTACTGAGGGAGTGCCGCACTGTGGGAGGGGCATTATCAAATTGCTGTGTGTGGGAGCTTGCTGTGTGCAAATTGGCTGCCGCGTTTCCCACAATACAACAGTGACTACACTCCCGAAGCACTTGATCGGTCGTGAAGCTCTCTGGGACATCCTGGGGTGGTGATAAGCACTAAATCAATACGGTCTATTTTTTCTTTAAAATGTTGAAGCCAAGGCCTGTTAATCTTCTCTGAGCCAGACTCAAACTATCCCCCAGGGAGCAATCATTAACAAGGCTGAGGAGTGCCAGCAGGAGTGATCCCTTTTCCCAGGGACGATCAGGAACGCTGTAGTCGGTAGCCAACTCTCAGTAGCTGAGCTTCCCACATCTACTGAAGTGCGGGTACAAAGCCAAGCTTGGATGGCTGCAGCGCTCACTGGGTCTCCTCACTCTTGCGCTGAACGGACCAGAGGGGTCTCTGGTTTATGTCCCTCGTTCTGTGCTGAATTGACTGACCTAAGCGAGAATTACGTTAATAATTAGTGTCAGCCGTGGCTCAGTGGGCAACACTCTCGCCTCTGAGTCAGAAGGTCGTGGGTTCAAGTCCCACTCCAGGGACTCGAGCACAGAAATCTCGGCTGTCGCTCCCAGGGGCAGGACTGAGGGAGCGCCGTACTGCGCTGTCGGAGGGGCAGTACTGAGGGAGCGCTGTACTGCGCTGTCGGAGGGGCAGTACTGAGGGAGCGCCGCACTGTCGGAGGGGCAGTACTGAGGGAGCGCTGTACTGCGCTGTCGGAGGGGCAGTACTGAGGGAGCGCCGCACTGTCGGAGGGGCAGTACTGAGGGAGCGCTGTACTGCGCTGTCGGAGGGGCAGTACTGAGGGAGCGCTGTACTGCGCTGTCGGAGGGGCAGTACTGAGGGAGCGCCGCACTGTCGGAGATGCTGTCTTTGAGATGAGACATTAAACCGAGGCCCCGTCTGCCCTCTCAGGTGGATGTAAAAGATCCCAGGGCCACTATTTGGAAGAAGAGCAGGGGGAGTTCTCCCCGGTGTCCTGGGGCCAATATTTATCCCTCAACCAACATAACAATAAACAGATGATCCGGGGCATTATCACATTGCTGTGTGTGGGAGCTTGCTGTGCGCAAATTGGCTGCCGCATTTCCCACAATACAACAGTGAGCACACTCCAAAAGTACTTCATTGGCTGTGAGGCACTTTGAGACGTCCGGTGGTCATGAAAGGCGCTATATAAATGCAAGTCTGTCCTTCGTTCCTTCTTTCTACTTCACAGCCAATGAAATACTTTAGGAGTGCGGTCACTGTTGTATTGAGGGAAACGTGCACAGCAAGCTCCCACACACAGCAATGTGATAATGACCCAGATCATCTGTATTATTCAGCGTTGGTGGTTGAGTGAAAAATATTGGGCCCCAGGACGCCAGGGAGAATCCTCGAAGGGTTACAGTACGGGAGGCCATTCGGCCCCTCGAACCCCTGCCCGCTCTCTGCAGGAGCACCTCAGCCAGTCCCACTCCCCCCGCCCTTTCCCCGGAGCCCGGCAAATCTCTCTCCTTCAGGGACTTACTCAACTCCCCTTTTGAAAGCCACGATTGAGTCTGCCTCCATCGCCCTCTCGGGCAGCGCGTCCCCGATCCTAACCACTCGCTGCGTAAAAAGGTTTATCCTCGTGTCGCCTTTCTGCCAATCGCCTTCAATCTGTGTCCCTCTGGTTCTCCACCCTTCCACCAATGGGGAACAGTTTCTCTCGATCCACTCTGTCCACATCCCCTCGTGATTCTGAACCCCTTGATCGAATCTCCTCTCAACCTTCTCTACTCCAAGGAGAACAACCCCAGCTTCTCCAGTCTCTCCCCGTCACTGAAGTCCCACATCCCCGGGACCATTCTGGTCAATCCCCCTCCGTACCCTCTCGAAGGCCTTCACATCCTTCCTAAAGTGTGCGGGCCCCAGAATTGGACACAATGCCCCAGTTAGGGCCGAACCCGTGTTTTATACAGGTTTATCTGCCAATCTCTTCTTCGAAATAGTGGCCATGGAATCTTTTGTGTCCAGCTAAGCTCTTTGAAGGGACTGTGTGGCCCACTCGCACTGTGACTTTAGCATTACACTACCATAGGCTGATGCACAGTTTATAGGGAGCTCTGTTCACGTTGCTCCTGAATTACCCATTGGCTTTCTCGGTGACTATCTTATATTGATGGCCTCTAGTTATGCTCTTCCCCACAAGTGGGAACACAGAAACAGAGAACATAGGAGCAGTAGTAGGCCATTCGGCCCCTCGAGCCTGCACCGCCATTCAATATGATCATGGCTGATCCTCTATCTCAACACCATATTCCTGCTTTTTCCCCAAACTCCTTGATGTCTTTTGTGTCTAGAAATCTATCTCTCTCCCTCTTAAATATATTCAGTGCCTTGGCCTCCACAGCCTTCTGTGGTAGAGAATTCCACAGGTTCACCAGCCTCTGAGTGAGAACGTTTCTCCTCATCTCGGGCCTAAATTTCCTCCCCCGTATCCTGAGACTGTGTGACCCCTTGTTGTAGACTTCCCAGCCCCGGGGAAACATCCTCCCCACATCCAGTCTGTCCAACCCCGTCAGAATTTTATACCTTTCAATGAGATCCCCTCTCATCCTTCGAAACTCCAGTGAATACAGGCCCAGTCGACCCAATCTCTCCTCATACGACAGTCCTGCCATCCCGGGAATCAGTCTGGTGAACCTTCGCTGCACTCCCTCTCTGGCAAGTATATCCTTCCTTAGGTAAGGAGACCAAAACTGCACACAGTACTCCAGGTGTGGTCTCACCAAGGCCCTGTATAACTGGAGTAATACATCCTTGCTCCTGTACTCAAACCCTCTCACAATGAAGACCAACAGATCATTTGCCTTCCTAACTGCTTGCAGCCCCTGCATGTTCTACATGAAACATTCTCTCTGTATTCACTCTATCAAAACCTTTCTTAATTTTAAAGACCTCAAGCAGATCACTCCTCAGCCTTCTCGTTTGAAGACTGTTCATCCTTTCCTGATATTCATTGAATAAATTTAAGACAGAGATAGACAGTTTTTTAACCGATAAGGGAATGAAGGGTTATGGGGAGCGGGCGGGGAAGTGGACCTGAGTCCATGATCAGATCAGCCATGATCGTATTAAATGGCGGAGCAGGCTCGAGGGGCCGAATGGCCGACTCCTGCTCCTATTTCTTAGGTATTGCACTGGAGAGGGTGCAGAGGAGATTTACCAGGATGTTGCACTGGAGAGGATGCAGAGGAGATTGACCAGGATGTTGCCGGGACTGGAGAATTTTAGCGATGAGGAAAGATTGGATAGGCTGGGGTTGTTTACTTTGGAACAGAGGAGGCTGAGGGGAGACCTGATTGAGGTGTATAAAATGATGAGGGGCCTGGATAGAGTGGATCGGAAGGACCTGTTTCCCTTGGCAGAGGGGTCAACAACCAGGGGGCACAGATTGAAAGTAATTGGGGGGGAGGTTTAGAGGGGATTTGAGGGGAAATGTCTTCACCCAGAGGGTGGTGGGGGTCTGGGGTGGAACTCACGGCCTGAAAGGATGGTAGAGGCAGAAACCCTCACCACATTTAAACAGTACCTGGATGTGCACTTGAAGTGCTGTAACCTACAGGGCTACGGACCCAGAGCGGGAAAGTGGGATTAGGCTGGGTAGCTCTTTTACGAAGGGAATGGAAGGATCGGGCGGTCAAGTGGAGTTGAGGTCGAAGGTCAGCCGTGATCTCATTGAATGGCGGAGCAGGCTCGAGGGGCCGAATGGCCGGCACCTAATTCTTGTGTTTATGTTCTTTGTCGGCCGGCACGGACAAGAGGGGCCGAATGGCCTCCTTCTGTGCCGTAAATATTCGCAATTCCACAAATCTCGCTGTCTTGGCAGCAGCAATTGTCAATCTTCTCTCCGGTATCTCCATCTCATTCGTCCAACGCGGCGACCAGAACTGCGCCAGCGAGCTCCCAAGTGTTTTATTTTTGTGATTTCGAACCCCCCCCCCCGCAGGTTCCTTCAGACGGCCGAGATGCTCAAGCCCTCCACGCCCTCGCCCAGCCACGAGTCGAGCGGGGGTCCGGGGTCCGACGAGGGCACAGAATATTACCCGAACATCGGTAAGGTGGCGAGCGATCGGACCTCCCCCCCCCACTGTGAGCCTCACCCTCGTCACGTGTTTCGCTCTGCCCCTCTTTCCCCCCCCGCCCCGCCCCATTCTTAGAGTCGGGGGGCTTAATCTGCAATGGAGCAGGTTAGGCAACGGGCTGCGATTTGGATTAGAGGCCGTTCAGCCCCTCGAGCCTCTTCGAGCTATTCAGTCCCATCATGGCCGATCTGGGAGTGTTTGATGGGACACTGTAGAGGGAGCTTTACTCTGTATCTAACCCCGTGCTGTACCTGCCCTGGGAGTGTTTGATGGGACAGTGTAGAGGGAGCTTTACTCTGTATATAACCCCCTGTACCTGTACCTGCCCTGGGAGTGTTTGATGGGACAGTGTAGAGGGAGCTTTACTCTGTATCTAACCCCCTGTACCTGCCCTGGGAGTGTTTGATGGGACAGTGTAGAGGGAGCTTTACTCTGTATCTAACCCCCTGTACCTGCCCTGGGAGTGTTTGATGGGACAGTGTAGAGGGAGCTTTACTCTGTATCTAACCCCCTGTACCTGCCCTGGGAGTGTTTGATGGGACAGTGTAGAGGGAGCTTTACTCTGTATCTAACCCCCTGTACCTGCCCTGGGAGTGTTTGATGGGACAGTGTAGAGGGAGCTTTACTCTGTATCTAACCCCCTGTACCTGCCCTGGGAGTGTTTGATGGGACAGTGTAGAGGGAGCTTTACTCTGTATCTAACCCCCTGTACCTGCCCTGGGAGTGTTTGATGGGACAGTGTAGAGGGAGCTTTACTCTGTATCTCACCCCATGTGCCTGCCCTGGGAGTGTTTGATGGGACAGTGCAGAGGGAGCTTTACTCTGTATCTAACCCCCTGTACCTGCCCTGGGAGTTTTTGATGGGACAGTGTAGAGGGAGCTTTACTCTGTATCTAACCTATGCTGTACCTGCCCTGGGAGTGTTTGATAAGGTAGTATAGAGTGCCGAACGGTCTTAACTGTGATGTACCTGACCTGAAAGTGCATGATGCTGACATTGTGCTCCTGAAACGGGAAAATGTTCCTTTTCCCATCATCGGATCATAGAAATTTTCAGTACGGAGGGAGGCCATTTCGGCCCATCGATCCCATGCTGGCCGACCAAGAGCTACCCAGCCTAATCCCACTTTCCCGCTCTGGGTCCGTAGCCCTGTAGGTTACAGCACTTCAGGTGCACATCCAGGTACTTTTTAAATGTGGTGAGGGTTTCTGCCTCTACCTCCCTTTCAGGCAGTGAGTTCCTCCCCAGACGCCCACCACCTTCTGGGTGAAGACATTTCCCCTCAAATCCTCTCTAAACCTCCCCCCAATTACTTTCAATCTCTGCTCCCTGGTTGTTGACCCCTCTGCCAAGGGAACCAGGTCCTTCCTATCCACTCTATCCAGGCCCCTCATCATTTTATACACCTCAATCAGGTCTCCCCTCAGCCTCCTCTGTTCCAAAGAAAATAACAGAGAACTAACAGAAAACAGAGAGTCACGATAAATGGTTCATTCTCTGGTTGCCAATCCCAGTAACTAGTGGGGTGCCGCAGGGATCAGTGCTGGGACCCCAACTATTTACAATCTATATTAACGACTTGGAAGAAGGGACTGAGTGTAACGTAGACAAGTTTGCTGACGATACAAAGATGGGAGGAAAAGCAATGTGTGAGGAGGACACAAAAAAATCTGCAAAAGGACATAGACAGGGTAAGTGCTTGGAAAAAAATTGGCAGATGGAGTATAATGTTGGAAAGTGTGAGGTCATGCACTTTGGCAGAAACGAATCAAGTTATTATTTAAATAGAGAAAGATTGCAAAGTGCCGCAGTACAGCGGGACCTGGGGGTACTTGTGCATGAAACACAAAAGGATAGTATGCAGGTACAGCAAGTGATCAGGAAGGCCAATGGTATCTTGGCCTTTATTGCAGAGGGGATGGAGTGTAAAAGCAGGAAAGTCTTGCTACAGTTATACAGGGTATTGGTGAGGCCACACCTGGAGTACTGCGTGCAGTTTTGGTTTCCATATTTACGAAAGGATACACTTGCTTTGGAGGCAGTTCAGAGAAGGTTCACTCGGTTGATTCCGGGGATGAGGGGGTTGACTTATGAGGAAAGGTTGAGTAGATTGGGCCTCTACTCATTGGAATTCAGAAGAATGAGAGGTGATCTTATCGAAACGTATCAGATTACGAGGGGGCTCAACAAGGTGGATGCAGAGAGGATGTTTCCACTGATGGGGGAGACTAGAACTAGGGGGCATGATCTTAGAATAAGGGGCCGCCCATTTAAAACTGAGATGAGGAGGAATTTCTTCTCTGAGGGTTGTAAATCTGTGGAATTCTCTGCCCCAGAGAGCTGTGGAGGCTGGGACATTGAATAAATTTAAGACAGAGATAGACATTTTCTTAAACGATAAGGGAATAAGGGGGCGGGCTGGGAAGTGGAGCTGAGTCCACGATCAGATCAGCCATGATCGTATTAAATGGCGGAGCAGGCTCGAGGGGCCGAATGGCCGACTCCTGCTCCTAGTTCTTATGTAACCCCAGCCTTTCCAACCTCTCATAGCTAAAATTCTCCAGTCCAGGCAACATCCTCGTAAATCTCTGCATCCTCTCGAGTGCAATCACATCCTTCATTAACATGCCTCTGGCATATACCTTTGTCTTTTCTTAAAACCAGACAGTAACGTAGTGGCTTGTTGATGCCAAGCTTGGCTTTAACGATGTTCGGAAAGGAAGGACTGAGGGAGATGCGACGTTCCAGAATGTGCGTATGGACTGCGAGAGTTCAGTGGGTGGTTGTGATAACATCGAAGTTCTCCTTAACATGCATGTCAGGTTCAGTTGATGAAGCAACAATCTGTGTGCAAACAACAGGTCAGAGAAGGTTCACTCGGTTGATTCTGGGGATGAGGGGGTTGTCTTATGAGGAAAGGTTGAGTAGGTTGGGGCCTGTACCCAGTGGAGTTCGGAAGAATGAGAGGTGATCTTATCGAAACGTATCAGATTCTGAGGGGGGCTGGGCAGGGTAGATGCAGAGAGGATGTTTCCCCCTGGTGGGGGAATCTAGAACTAGGGGGCATAGTTTCAGAATAAGGGGCCGTCCATTTAAGACGGAGATGAGGAGGGATTTCTTCTCGTGAATCTGTGGAATTCTCTGCCCCAGAGAGCAGTTTAACTCTTCTCCCCCCCCCCGGCCCCCGCTTTCTCCACAGTCTTCCTGCAGAATAAAGCCAGCCGTGAAGACTTCTGCCCGCGCAACCTCAAGACGATGCATGCGGCCATTGACAAGCTGATGCTGCACTCCCACCTCAAGTATAAAGGTATTTCTTCACACGGTGATCAGACACCGTACCCGCTCTCCCGCGACATTGACCCCAGTCAGTCCGACACTGCGCTCTTCTGTACAGGGTATTGCAGAGCGACGTGACCGGGGCCCAGGAGAGGCGAGGGCCCAGGGGCTGCAACGGGCCCAGCCCACACTGTGTGCGATATGTGCGCGCACTGGGTCCGTGCAGCAGAGCTGGTCTCCAGTCGTCCTGGTTAACCCTTGCCCCTGGACCGAGACCTCGCTCTGTCAAGCCCCGTGTGGTGGCTGGTGTGCAACGGTCACCCCACGTTAAAACAATCCACCCACAGGCATCTTCCACCCTTCCGGATGCAGTTCAGGATCTGGAATATCAGGTCCTTCACTGAAACACCTGTGAACTCATCCCTTTTTGGCGAGGAAGCAAGTCAGACTCGTTTCGAAGGACCGCCTATGATAATGTTGATGAACTCGGGGACATAGTCTCAGGATAAGGGGTGGCCCATTTAAGATGGAGATGGGCAGATTATAATTTAAATGGAGAAAGATTGCAAAGTGCCGCAGTACAGCGGGACCTGGGGGTACTTGTGCATGAAACACAAAAGGATAGTATGCAGGTACAGCAAGTGATCAGGAAGGCCAATGGAATCTTGGCCTTTATTGCAGAGGGGATGGAGTATAAAAGCAGGGAAGTCTTGCTCCAGTTATACAGGGTATTGGTGAGGCCACACCTGGAGTACTGCGTGCAGTTTTGGTTTCCATATTTACGGCAGTTCAGAGAAAGTTCACTCGGTTGATTCCGGGGATGAAGGGGTTGACTTATGAGGAAAGATTGAGTAGGTTGGGCCTCTACTCATTGGAATTCAGAAGAAGGAGAGGTGATCTTATCGAAACGTATCAGATTATGAGGGGGGCTCGACAAGGTGGATGCAGAGAGGATGTTTCCACTGATGGGGAAGACTAGAACTAGGGGGCATGGTCTTAGAATAAGGGGCCGCCCATTTAAAACTGAGATGAGGAGAAATTTCTTCTCTCAGAGGGTTGTAAATCTGTGGAATTCTCTGCCCCAGAGAGCTGTGGAGGCTGGGTCATTGAATATATTTAAGACAGAAACAATAATGGGTTATGGGGAGCGGGCGGGGAAGTGGAGCTGAGTCCATGATCGGATCAGCCATGATGGTATTAAATGGCGGAGCAGGCTCGAGGGGCCGAATGGCCGACTCCTGCTCCTATTTCTGATGTTCTTTTGTAATGACAAGTGTAGAGGAACAAAGGGAACTTGGAGTGCAGGAGCAGGCCAGGTACATAAGGTGGTTGAGAAGGCATATGGAATACTTGCCTTTATTGGCCAAGGCATAGAATACAAGAGTAGGGGAGGTTACAATTGAACTGTATAAAACACTGGTTAAGCCACAGCTGGAGTACTGCGTGCAGTCTGGTCACCACATTACAGGAAAGATGTGATTGCACTGGAGAGGGTGCAGAGGAGATTGACCAGGATGTTTGCGCACTGGAGAATTTTGGCAAGGAGGAAAGATTGCATAGGCTGGGGTTGTTTTCTTTGGAACACAGGAGGCTGAGGGGAACATACATAAGAAACATGAGCTCTCTGGGTAAAGAAGTTTCTCCTGATTTCCCCATTGGATTCCTTGCTGGCGATCTTATATTGATGGCCTCGAGTCAAGCCATTCCCACAAGTGGGAACATTCTCTCTGTATCCACTCGATCAAAACCTTTCAGCGTTTTAAAGACCTCTATTAGCTCACCCTTCAGCCGCCTTCAGCCTGTTCAATCCTTCCTGATAAGTCTCTCAATTCTGCTGCCGTCCTTGTCAATCTGTTTTGCAACCTCCCCAATGCCTCTATATCCTTTCTATAATATGGCGACCAGAACTGTGCACAGTGCTCCAAGTATGGTCTAACCCAGGTATATGGAGACCAGAACTGTGCACAGTGCTCCAAGTGTGGTCTAACCCAAGTATATGGAGACCAGAACTGTACACGGTGCTCCAAGTGTGGTCCAACCCAGGTATATGGAGACCAGAACTGTACACAGTGCTCCAAGTGTGGTCTAACCCAGGTATATGGAGACCAGAACTGTGCACAGTGCTCCAAGTGTGGTCCAACCCAGGTATATGGAGACCAGAACTGTACACAGTGCTCCAAGTGTGGTCTAACCCAGGTATATGGAGACCAGAACTGTGCACAGTGCTCCAAGTGTGGTCCAACCCAGATATATATGGAGACCAGAACTGTACACAGTGCTCCAAGTGTGGTCTAACCCAGGTATATGAAGACCAGAACTGTGCACGGTGCTCCAATTTTGTAATCACTTTTAGCCCGAGACAGCACAATGGTAATTTCAGCCTTTGTTGAGCTTATTTCTCTGACATCGGGTTTTCTCTCTCTGTTCTTACACGAGGTGCTCTCTCCATGTTGGACTGCAATATATTTCCCGGTTTAAGCAGCGACTTCCTCGAGTCAGAGGTCAACCTGTTCCTACTTCCTGCGATGGAGAGTGAGGTGGAGGAGAACCTATCCAGAGCCGGTAAGGGCTGTTCAAACCCGACTCAGAGTGGGGGTGAAGAGGGGAATGGTCATGGTTAGATACAGAGGAAAGCTCCCTCTACACTGTCCCCACCAAACAATCCCAGGGCAGGTACAGCACGGGGTTAGATACAGAGTAAAGCTCCCTCTACACTGTCCCATCAAACACTCCCAGGGCAGGTATAGCACGGGGTTAGATACAGAGTAAAGCTCCCTCTACACTGTCCCATCAAACACTCCCAGGGCAGGTACAGGGGGTTAGATACAGAGTAAAGCTCCCTCTACACTGTCCCATCAAACACTCCCAGGGCAGGTACAGGTACAGGGGGTTAGACACAGAGTAAAGCTCCCTCTACACTTTCCCATCAAACACTCCCAGGGCAGGTACAGGGGGTTAGATACAGAGTAAAGCTCCCTCTACACTGTCCCCATCAAACACTCCCAGGGCAGGTACAGCACGGGGTTAGATACAGAGTAAAGCTCCCTCTACACTGTCTCATCAAACACTCCCAGGGCAGGTACAGGTACAGGGGGTTAGATACAGAGTAAAGCTCCCTTGACACTACGTTGTCATTCAGTGCAAGATGCGAGATAGCTCAGTGCTGTGGACCTATTGTATCGAGGATTCTTTAAGCCTGAGGACTTAGCAGTGTCTCAGTGGGTTTAGCTCTCTCGCTCTCTCCATCGCCTGTGAGCCATAAGGACATGGGTTCACACCCCACTCCAGAGACTTGGGCAGAAAATATAGGCTGACACTCCCAGTGCCTGTACTGAGTGACGCCTCACTGTCGGAGGGGCAGTACTGAGGGAGCGCCGCACTGTCGGAGGGTTAGTACTGAGGGTGCGCCGCACTGTCGGAGGGTCAGTACTGAGGGAGCGCCGCACTGTCGGAGGGTCAGTACTGAGGGAGCGCCGCACTGTCGGAGAGGCAGTACTGAGGGAGCGCCGCACTGTCGGAGGGTCAGTACTAGGGAGTGCCGCACTGTCGGAGGGGCAGTACTGAGGGAGCGCCGCACTGTCGGAGGGTCAGTACTAGGGAGTGCCGCACTGTCGGAGGGGCAGTACTGAGGGAGTGCCGCACTGTCGGAGGGGCAGTACTGAGGGAGCGCTGCACTGTCGGAGGGTCAGTACTAGGGAGTGCCGCACTGTCGGAGGGGCAGTACTGAGGGAGCGCCGCACTGTCGGAGAGGCAGTACTGAGGGAGCGCCGCACTGTCAGAGGGGCAGTACTGAGGGAGCGCCGCACTGTCGGAGGGGCAGTACTGAGGGAGCGCCGCACTGTCGGAGGGGCAGTACTGAGGGAGCCCCGCACTGTCGGAGGGGCAGTACTGAGGGAGTGCCGCACTGTCGGAGGGGCAGTACTGAGGGAGCACTGCACTGTCGGAGGGGCAGTACTGAGGGAGCCCCGCACTGTCGGAGGGGCAGTACTGAGGGAGCGCCGCACTGTCGGAGGGGCAGTACTGAGGGAGCGCCGCACTGTCGGAGGGGCAGTACTGAGGGAGTGCCGTACTGTCGGAGGGGCCGTCTTTTAGATGAGACGTTAAACTGAGGCGCTGTCTGAGTGGATATGAGCGATCCCACGGCCAGTATATGGAAGAAGAGCACTGTCACTTTCATAGCAAGTTGCTGTCGAAGTTTCCAAAGCGGTTTGCAATACTCTGACACAGGAACGTGTGAACAAAGTTCCTACTCCCTTCAGGCTAATTGAAAATAGGGAGCAGGAAGCCAAGGATAACACAGCAGCAAAAAAAATCAGTACAGACTGTCACTTTCTGACATGTTGTTGCAGACTCAGTAAACAATAAATTCATTGGCACCTCACAGCGAGAGCAGAGCCAGCCACACACAAGTTCACCATTAGTTCCACAGTAGCCTCCCCTCCCATACTCCACAAACATACAATGAACACCACAATCACCACTCCCTCAGTACTGTCCCTCCGACAGTGTGGCGCTCCCTCAGTACTGCCCCTCCGACAGTGCGGCGCTCCCTCAGTACTGCCCCTCCGACAGTGCGGCGCTCCCTCAGTACCGCCCCTCCGACAGTGCGGCGCTCCCTCAGTACTGCCCCTCCGACAGTGCGGCGCTCCCTCAGTACCGCCCCTCCGACAGTGCGGTGCTCCCTCAGTACCGCCCCTCCGACAGTGCGGGGCTCCCTCAGTACTGCCCCTCCGACAGTGCGGTGCTCCCTCAGTACTGCCCCTCCGACAGTGCAGCACTCCCTCGGTACTGCCCCTCCGACAGTGCAGCACTCCCTCAGTACTGCCCCTCCGACAGTGCGGTGCTCCCTCGGTACTGCCCCTCCGACAGTGCAGCACTCCCTCGGTACTGCCCCTCCGACAGTGCAGCACTCCCTCGGTACTGCACTGGGAGTGCCAGCCTAGATTTATTTGCTCTGGTCCCTGGAGTTGGACTCAGATCCACAACCTTCTGGCTCCATGTTGAGAGAGCATGCTACCCACTGAGCTACGGCTGGAACAAACTTGCATTTATATAGCGCCTATCATGACTTTGGGATGTCGCAAAGGTTTCGATGCAGAGGAGAGCGCGTGACCTTTGTTCTCCGCCCTAAATTATTATCATCATCATCATAGACAGTCCCTCGGAATCGAGGAAGACTTGCTTCCACTCCCAAAGTGAGCTCTTTGACGGCTGAACTGTCCAATACGAGAGCCACAGACCCTGTCACAGGTGGGACAGACATTTTTCGAGGGAGGGGGTGGGTGGGGCTGGTTTGCCGCGCGCTCCTTCCGCTGCCTGCGCTTGGCCTCTTCACGCACTCGGCGTCGAGACTCGAGGTGCTCAGCGCCCTCCCGGATGCACTTTCTCCGCCTCGGGCGATCTGCGGCCAGGGTCTCCCAGGTGTCGGTGGGGGTGTTGCACTTTATCAGAGAGGCTTTGAGGGTGGTCCCTTGTAACGTTTCCTCTGCCCACCTTTGGCTCGGTTGCCGTGAAGGAGTTCCGAGTAGAGCGCTTGCTTTGGGAGTCTCGTGTCTGGGGGCCATGCGGACAATGTGGCCCTGCCCAGCGGAGCTGGTCGAGTGTGTGGTCAGTGCTTCGATGCTGGGGATGTTGGCCTGGTCGAGGACGCTAACGTTGGTGCGTCTGTCCTCCCAGGGGATTTGCAGGCTCTTGCGGAGACATTGTTGGTGATATTTCTCCAGTTTATCCCAACTTTCTGTTTTCTGTTCGTTAACCTATCCTCTATCCACGCTAATATACTGCCCCCAACCGAGTGAGCTTTTATCTTGTGCAGTAACCTTTTATGTGGCAGCTTATCAAATGCCTTCTGGAAATACAAATACATCACATCCACCGGTTCCCCCTTATCCACCCGGTTCGTTACATCCTCAAAGAACTCCAGCAAATTTGTCAAAAATGATTTCCCTTTCATAAAGCCATACTGACTCTGCTGGATTGAATCATGCTTTGCTAAATGTCCCACTACTGCTTCCTTAATAATGGACTCCAGCATTTTCCCAATGACAGATGTTAGGCTAACTGGTCTGTAGTTTCCTGCTTTTTGTCTGCCTCCTTTTTTAAATAGAGGCGTTACATTTGCAGTTTTCCAATCTGCTGGGACCACCCCAGAATCCAGGGAATTTTGGTAAATTACACCCAATGTATCCACGTTCTCTCCAGCCATTTCTCTTAAGACCCTAGGATGTAAGTGATCTGGTCCAGGTGACTTGTCCACCTATAGTCCCATTATTTTAGCGAGTAATACTTCGTTAGTGATAGTGATTGTATTAAGTTCCTCCCTCCATCTCTATAGCCGCTTGATTATTCACTTCGGTATTACTCTCAGTGACCGAGTGTTTTGCTCTAACTAAACTGATCTTGGACTGTTTCTGTCGGATATTAACCCCTGCACGGTCCCAGCAAACACTCCCACTCCCTCGTTCCTCCGATGTTTCTGCAGGATTGCTTTGTGAAGACGGGCTCACGGAGAGAAACACCCTGCACGGAATGATCCCAAATTGAGCATCTCCAAGGGGCATGGCTCCCAGCTTTAATCATTCTCTGTCCTTTCCCCCCAGGCCCAGTTCCTTTGCTCAGATTCTGATCAAAGTAAATAGGGGAATGTGCACTTTGATTTTTACAGATTGAATTAATACAGAGAGCTGTGCATGCACGGTTCAGCCCCGCCCCCTGTGTCGATTCCCAGTGAGCAGAAGAGCGCATGCACCCTCCCCTCCCCCAGCACTGCCTGTGATCGCCATTCACTCAGTGAGTGGAAGAAGATGGTTTCAAACAGCCGGGAATGGTGACACCGCGGCCCCGGGGTAAGGCAGCGAGCAGCAGCCTCTTTACAGCAGCGCAGCGCTTTGGGAGCGTGTCCGCAGATGGGCTCAGAGACCGGGGGGAGTTCAGGGGGAGTCGGGGGGCTGTGTGTAAGAGGCAGAGTGGAGCAAGAACCAGTGTCAGTGCGTGGTGTGAGTGGGGGAGGGAAGGGAGAGGCCATTCTCGGGCTGTGTGTGGACAGCGTGTGTCCAGGGTAAGAGAGACAGAATGGGCAGAATCTGCTATTTACAATCTGCTGCTTTCTCTCTCCAAACCAGTAGTGAACGTTCCTGGTTTAGTTCCTTCGGGGGCTGTGTGTAAGAGGCAGAGTGGAGCAGGAACTAGTTCCGGAACATGGTGTGAGTGGGGAAAGGGAGAGGCCATTCTCGGGCTGTGTGGTGGACAGTGTAAGGTAACAGAGAAAGTAAATCACCTCGCTCTTTCAAATCATTGCTGCTTTCTTTCCCCAAATCAGCAGTGAATGTTCCTGATTCAGTTCCAATCTCACTGTGTCTGTTGTTCTTGGGCAGTGAGCAGTGGAAACACAGCCTGACAGTGAGGATGTGGGGAGTTTCACAAAATGCATCTATTGCAGGCACCAGGAGAGGGGTGTGGGAAAAGATATTTTAAAGAAGGGTTATATTGTTCCCATGCATTGAGTTCTCCAGAACCATGTTGCTTGTGATCGAGCGATACCTTGTCACTCCCTCAGATATATCATATTCTCTCCGCATCCATAATCTTAGAACTAATAATGTTCCCGTATTATTATTCTGAGATCAAAATTCCTCAACCAGCCTGAACAAATGTGATCTTTCCTCCACCTGGAACACAAGGAACAGTGCAGACAGCTCCTTCTCACACACAGTAAGTCGATTGTCACTCACAGAGCGCAGAGACACAGAACTGGCCTCAATCCTATTGTCACAGGCAGCAGAAGCTGTCAGTCCCACAGTGATCCACAGTACAAGAGTTACATTGTGAATCTTACAGCCACACGGAGCAGTATAATCACACGCTGTTTCACCATTGAAACAGATCACACTGACAGGTACATTAAGCACCCACACTCACTTGCCAGAAACTGACAGGCACAGTGTAAAACATAAAACCACGTAGACTAAATTAAAGGCAGACTAACATACCAGAAACTTAGACACACAGCTTAAAGCCCCCACACACATACCAAAACCTGTCCGGCACAGAATAATACACACACTCGCATATCAGAGACTGAGAGATACAGTATAAAACCCACACTCGCACATCAGAGGCTGACATATTAAAATCCATATTCCCATAACATAAATTGACAGATACAATGAAATGGCAAGACTCACTTACCAGTAATTGACAGGTACAAAGGAAAGCCCACTCAATCGAGCAGAAACTGGCAGTTATAGAGTAAGGCCCACACACACATATCAGGACTTGATGGGTACAAAATAAAACCCAAGCTCCCACAACAGAAATGGAGAGATAGAGAGAAAGGCCCACACTCACATACCGGAGACAGATAGATACCGAGTAAAAACTCAGACTCATTTACCAGAGACCGACAGATTCAGCACAAAACTCACCTTCATAACACAAATTGACAGTTCGAAAGTGAAACGAACACTCTATCAGGAATTGGTGGTCCACAGTAAAACAATACTAACATACTGGAGAATGACTGGTATGGAGTAGAGCTCACATTCACATAACAGAGATGGACAGATACAGCACAAAACACACACTCACACACCGGGAATGGAAAGGTGCAGAATGAAACCCACAGGCAATGACCAGAAATTGACAGGAACAGGATAAAACCCACACTCTCAGATGAAAAACTGACAGACAGAGTAAAACCCTCATTCACATACCAGAGATGGACAGATACAGTCAAATCCACACTCCCATACCGGACACTCACAATATTAATTCTATATTTGCCTGTCAGTGGATCAGAGAGTGAAAGTGGCAGTGTCCATCCAACACTCACCTGTCAACCAGAATCTGTCACACCGTGTCAGAGAATGTCAGAGTCAGTATCTAACCAACACTCCCCCTGTCACATAGTGTCAGAGAATGAGAGAGGCAGTATCTATCCAACATGAATACCCCTGGATGTTGGGTTCCCAGCCTTGGGTCACCCTGGAGCCATGTCTCCGTAATCCCAATTATATCATATTTGTTAATAGTTGCCTGCGTGGCTGAGAGGAGATTTGATCGAGGGGTTCAGAATCACGAGGGGATGTGGACAGAGTGGATCGAGAGAAACTGTTCCCCATTGGTGGAAGGGTGGAGAACCAGAGGGACACAGATTGAAGGCGATTGGCAGAAAGGCGACACGAGGATAAACCTTTTTACGCAGCGAGTGGTTAGGATCGGGGACGCGCTGCCCGAGAGGGCGATGGAGGCAGACTCAATCGTGGCTTTCAAAAGGGAGTTGGACAAGTCCCTGAAGGAGAGAGATTTGCCGGGCTCCGGGGAAAGCGCGGGGGGAGTGGGACTGGCTGAGGTGCTCCTGCAGAGAGCGGGCACGGGTTCGAGGGGCCGAATGGCCTCCTCCTGTTCCTGTGACCATTCTACAACAACAACTTGTATTTATATAGCGTCTTTAACGTAGTGAAATGTCCCTAGGTGCATCACAGCAGTGTTATAAGACAAAAAATAATTCTGACACTGAGCCAGATAAGTAGAAATTAGCGCAAGTAACCAAAAGATTGGTCAAAAAGGTCAGATTTAAGGAGCGTCTTGAAAGAGGAAAGAGAGAGAGAAAGGCGGAGAGGTTTAGGGAGGGAGTTCCAGAGCTTTGGGGCCAAGGCAACAGAAGGCACGGCCACCGATGGTGGAGCGATTATAATCAGGGATGGTCAGGAGGGCAGAATTAGAGGAGTGCAGACATCTCGGGGGTTTGTGGGGCTGGAGGAGGTTACAGAGATAGGGAGGGGTGTAGAGGCTGGAGCAGTTTACAGAGATAGGGGGAGGTGTAGGGGCTGGAGGACATTACAGAGACGGGAGGGGTGTAGGGGCTGGAGGAGGTTACAGAGATAGGGAGGGTGTCTAGGCTGGAGGTGGTTACAGAGATGGGGAGGGGTGTAGGGGCTGGAGGAGGTTACAGAGATAGGGAGGAGTGTAGGGGCTGGAGGAGGTTACAGAGATAGGGAGGGGTGTAGGGGCTGGAGGAGGTTACAGAGATAGGGAGGGGTGTCGGGGTGGAGGAGATTACAGAGATAGGGAGGGGCGAGGGATATGGAGGGATTTGTAAACCAGGATGAGAATTTTGAAATCGATGTGTTGCTTAACCGGGAGCCAGTGTAGGTCAGTGAGCACAGGAGGTGATGGGTGAGTGGGACTCGGTGTGAGTTAGGACACGGGGCAGTGAGCACAGGGGGTGATGAGTGAGTGGGACTCGGTGCGAGTTAGGACACGGGGCAGTGAGCACAGGGGGTGATGGGTGAGTGGGACTCGGTGTGAGTTAGGACACGGGGCAGTGAGCACAGGGGGTGATGAGTGAGTGGGACTCGGTGTGAGTTAGGACACGGGGTCAGTGAGCACAGGGGGTGATGAGTGAGTGGGACTGGGTGCGAGTTAGGACACGGGTCCCTTATCTTCGTGCTGTCTCTCTGGGCCGGAATTGGCTCTGGGTCCCGGAGGTGAAACAGGAATTGGCTCGCTTCTCCCCATTAATTCCCTGGGTTGGGGGATAATGTGGCGACGGTTCTGCGAAGTGCGTCTCTCTCTCTCCTGCTACTTGCTAACGGTCGGGTTTTGCTTCATCCACAGGGGCTGGAGGGCTGTCGCTGTTCTCGTACCTCCCGGGTTACAAAGGTCACCCCAGCTTCCAGTCGCTGGTCAGCAAACTGCGGAGCCTGATCCTGTCCCTGTCACGTCCCCAGCTATCTCACACCATCCTCACCGAGAAAAACTGGTAGGCTCAGCTCAGCTCAACTCAACTCGCCCCAGCTCCCCTCGGTCAGATCGCAAGCGCAGCCCGGGTCCTGGGATCACTCAGGTCCTGTCTGTAGCACGCTGCTTCCGCTGCTCGGGGTACTGAGGGAGCGCCGCACTGTCTGGTGGTCAGTACTGAGGGAGCGCCGCACTGTGGGAGGGGCAGTACTGAGGGAGCGCCGCACTGTGGGAGGGTCAGTACTGAGGGAGCGCCGCACTGTCTGGTGGTCAGTACTGAGGGAGTGCCGCACTGTGGGAGGGTCAGTACTGAGGGAGCGCCGCACTGTCTGGGGGTCAGTACTGAGGGAGCGCCGCACTGTGGGAGGGGCAGTACTGAGGGAGCGCCGCACTGTCTGGGGGTCAGTACTGAGGGAGCGCCGCACTGTCTGGGGGTCAGTACTGAGGGAGTGCCGCACTGTGGGAGGGGCAGTACTGAGGGAGCGCCGCACTGTGGGAGGGGCAGTACTGAGGGAGCGCCGCACTGTCTGGGGGTCAGTACTGAGGGAGTGCCGCACTGTGGGAGGGGCAGTACTGAGGGAGCGCCGCACTGTCTGGGGGGCAGTACTGAGGGAGCGCCGCACTGTGGGAGGGGCAGTACTGAGGGAGCGCCGCACTGTCTGGGGGTCAGTACTGAGGGAGCGTCGCACTGTCTGGGGGTCAGTACTGAGGGAGTGCCGCACTGTGGGAGGGGCAGTACTGAGGGAGCGCCGCACTGTGGGAGGGGCAGTACTGAGGGAGCGCCGCACTGTCTGGGGGTCAGTACTGAGGGAGTGCCGCACTGTGGGAGGGGCAGTACTGAGGGAGCGCCGCACTGTGGGAGGGGCAGTACTGAAGGAGCGCCGCACTGTCGGAGGGGCAGTACTGAGGGAGTGCCGCACTGTCGGAGGGGCAGTACTGAGGGAGTGCCGCACTGTCGGAGGGGCAGTACTGAGGGAGCACCGCACTGTCGGAGGGGCAGTACTGAGGGAGTGCCGCACTGTGGGAGGGGCAGTACTGAGGGAGTGCCGCACTGTCGGAGGGGCAGTACTGAGGGAGCACCGCACTGTCGGGGGGGCAGTACTGAGGGAGCACCGCACTGTCGGAGGGGCAGTACTGAGGGAGTGCCGCACTGTCGGAGGGGCAGTACTGAGGGAGTGCCGCACTGTGGGAGGGGCAGTACTGAGGGAGTGCCGCACTGTCGGAGGGGCAGTACTGAGGGAGTGCCGCACTGTGGGAGGGGCAGTACTGAGGGAGCGCCGCACTGTGGGAGGGGCAGTACTGAAGGAGCGCCGCACTGTCGGAGGGGCAGTACTGAGGGAGCTCCTCACTGTCGGAGGGGCAGTACTGAGGGAGCTCCTCACTGTCGGAGGGGCAGTACTGAGGGAGCGCCGCACTGTGGGAGGGGCAGTACTGAGGGAGCTCCGCACTGTCGGAGGGGCAGTACTGAGGGAGCACCGCACTGTGGGAGGGGCAGTACTGAGGGAGCACCGCACTGTCGGAGGGGCAGTACTGAGGGAGCACCGCACTGTTGGGGGGGCAGTACTGAGGGAGTGCCGCACTGTCGGAGGGGCAGTACTGAGGGAGTGCCGCACTGTCGGAGGGGCAGTACTGAGGGAGCACCGCACTGTCGGAGGGGCAGTACTGAGGGAGCACCGCACTGTCGGTGGGGCAGTACTGAGGGAGCACCGCACTGTCGGAGGCGCAGTACTGAGGGAGTGCCGCACTGTCGGAGGGGCAGTACTGAGGGAGCGCCGCACTGTCGGAGGGGCAGTACTGAGGGAGCGCCGCACTGTCGGAGGTGCCATCTTTCAGATGAGACGTTAAACCAAAGCCCCGTCTGCCCTCTCAGGTGGATGTTAAAGATCCCATGGACACGGTTGCAGTCGGGAATTCTCCCCGGTGAAACTGGGCCAATATTTATCCCTCAACCCAGCATCACACAAAACAACCGGTGAACCGGTCTGCTATCACATTGCTGTCCATGGGAGCTTGCTGTGCGCAAATTGGCACAAACGGCGACTGCGCGCTTCGAAATATAACTTAATCGGCCGTGGAAGCGCTTTGGAGGGGGAGCGTCCTGTGGTGCTGAAAGGCGGGGGCTAAACACTCGCAACTTGCTCTTTGTTGCTTCCTCAGGTTTCACTACGCGGCGCGGATCTGGGATGGAGTTCGGAAATCCTCGGCGCTCTCGGAGTACAGCCGCCTCTTGTCCTAGGACCCGCCTTTCCGCGTCGACCAGCTGGCAGCCGGCGGCCTTCGCACAGGGCGAGAGAGCACCGATGTCGGGACACCTCCAGCGGCGAGGAGGAACGGGGGGGCACGATTTGAGGTCCCGCTGTCTCAGCGCGCAACCCCTTGACTGTTCCCCCAACTGCAACGTATCACCCTTCCCGTTCGAACCTTCCTGTTTCCAAGTGCGTTTCCCCGTCGGAGTGAGCCGTCTTGAGGCCGATTCTGGTCCAACTGAGCACTTCAGGAGTCTGGTGGTCAGGGCGCGATGTGTTAATCGATTCAGGTCCTCCCCTGCCCCTCCCCCAATCGCGGAGTGTCAAGTTGGCCAACAACCGCTTGAATACTTGGCCATCTTTACCTTGTGCTCGGGGAGGGGTGGAGGGAAGTGCCTTGTCTGCTTGGCTTGAGTTTGGGCCGATGGTTTGGAAGGCGGCACCACTTGGGAAGTTGGAAGGTAGTTGGCCTTGTGATGGTGCTCAGGACCTCTGCGGGGGTTCCGGGTGGGGCGGGGGGGGGGGAACGCTGTCTTTGTGTAATTGCAACTCCGGCTCTGTAACCCCTTCCTTGCCGTTTTCCCGTTACTGGATGCAACGCACCACTTGTTGTGATCATTGGGCTCCCCGTTGGGTAGCACTTGCAGTTCACATTGGCCCGTCTCTCGTCACGAGTCCCCTGGACGTGATCCGTTGGGTGGAACCTGCGACGGCTGGGCCAGGGGGTGGGGGAGGGGTGTGCTATACGTTCCAGCAAATTAAAAGTTGAATTGTCGTTTTGTAACGGTGAAAGTTTTGTTTCTTGCGCGTGTAACGGGGGAAGGAAAAGGCTCCCGATTCTGGCAATTCAACCGTTTAGCCTCATTAAAGTTGTTCATAGTTGGGTTGCGCTTTCAGTGCGCATGTGGGCGAGGGAGAGTGCGCGCCTGGGCGAGGGAGAGTGCGCGAGGGAGAGTGGGCGCGGGAGAGTGGGCACGTGGGCGAGGAGTAGTGGGCGATGGGTAGTGCGCGTGGGCGAGGGAGAGTGCGCGCCTGGGCGAGGGAGAGTGGGCGAGGGAGAGTGCGCGCGTGGGCGCGGGAGAGTGCGCGACTGGACGAGGGAGAGTGGGCGAGGGAGAGTGGGTGCGTGGGCGAGGGAGCGTGGGCGAGGGAGAGTGGGCGAGGGCGAGTGGGCGCCTGGGCGAGGGAGAGTGGGCGCCTGGGCGAGGGAGAGTGGGCGCCTGGGCGAGGGAGAGTGGGCGAGGTAGAGTGCGAGGGAGAGTGGGCGAGGGAGAGTGCGCGCCTGGGCGAGGGAGAGTGGGCGAGGGAGAGTGCGCGCCCAGGCGAGGGAGAGTGTGCGCCCGGGCGAGGGAGAGTGTGGGCGAGGGAGAGTGCGCACGTGGGCGAGGGAGAGTGGGTGAGAGGGAGAGTGGGCGAGGGAGAGTGCGCGCGTGGGCGAGGGAGAGTGCGCGAGTGGGCGAGGGAGAGTGCGCGAGTGGGCGAGGGAGAGTGCGCGAGTGGGCGAGGGAGAGTGGGCGCCTGGGCGAGGGAGAGTGCGGGCGAGGGAGAGTGCGGGCGAGGGAGAGTGCGGGCGAGGGAGAGTGGGCGCGGGAGAGTGGGCGCGGGAGAGTGGGCGAGGGAGAATGGGCGCGGGAGAGTGGGCGAGGGAGTGCGCGCGCCTGGGCGAGGGAGAGTGGGAGAGGGAGAGTGCGCGCGTGGGCGAGGGAGAGTGCGCGCGTGGGCGAGGGAGAGTGCGCGCGTGGGCGAGGGAGAGTGCGCGCGTGGGCGAGGGAGAGTGCGCGAGTGGGCGAGGGAGAGTGGGCGCCTGGGCGAGTGCGGGCGAGGGAGAGTGCGGGCGAGGGAGAGTGCGGGCGAGGGAGAGTGCGGGCGAGGGAGAGTGCGGGCGCGGGAGAGTGGGCGAGGGAGTGCGCGCGCCTGGGCGAGGGAGAGTGGGCGAGGGAGAGTCCGCGCCTGGGCGAGGGAGAGTGCGCACGTGGGCGCGGGAGAGTGGGCGCCTGGGCGCGGGAAAGTGGGCGAGGGAGCGCGGGAGAGTGGGCGAGGGAGCATGCGCGCCTGGGCGAGGGAGAGTGGGCGAGGGAGCGTGGGAGAGTGGGCGAGGGAGCATGCGCGCCTGGGCGAGGGAGCGTGGGAGAGTGGGAGAGTGGGCGAGGGAGAGTGGGCGAGGGAGCGTGGGAGAGTGGGCGAGGGAGCATGCGCGCCTGGGCGAGGGAGAGTGGGTGAGGGAGAGTGGGCGAGGGAGCGTGGGAGAGTGGGCGAGGGAGCATGCACGCCTGGGCGAGGGAGAGTGGGCGAGGGAGTGTGGGAGAGTGGGCGAGGGAGCATGCGCGCCTGGGCGAGGGAGAGTGTGGGCGAGGGAGAGTGCGCACGTGGGCGAGGGAGAGTGGGTGAGAGGGAGAGTGGGCGAGGGAGAGTGCGCGCGTGGGCGAGGGAGAGTGCGCGAGTGGGCGAGGGAGAGTGCGCGAGTGGGCGAGGGAGAGTGCGCGAGTGGGCGAGGGAGAGTGGGCGCCTGGGCGAGGGAGAGTGCGGGCGAGGGAGAGTGCGGGCGAGGGAGAGTGCGGGCGAGGGAGAGTGCGGGCGAGGGAGAGTGGGCGCGGGAGAGTGGGTGAGGGAGAATGGGCGCGGGAGAGTGGGCGAGGGAGTGCGCGCGCCTGGGCGAGGGAGAGTGGGCGAGGGAGAGTGCGCGCGTGGGCGAGGGAGAGTGCGCGCGTGGGCGAGGGAGAGTGCGCGAGTGGGCGAGGGAGAGTGCGCGAGTGGGCGAGGGAGAGTGCGCGAGTGGGCGAGGGAGAGTGGGCGCCTGGGCGAGGGAGAGTGCGGGCGAGGGAGAGTGCGGGCGAGGGAGAGTGCGGGCGAGGGAGAGTGCGGGCGCGGGAGAGTGGGCGAGGGAGTGCGCGCGCCTGGGCGAGGGAGAGTGGGCGAGGGAGAGTCCGCGCCTGGGCGAGGGAGAGTCCGCACGTGGGCGCGGGAGAGTGGGCGCCTGGGCGCGGGAAAGTGGGCGAGGGAGCGTGGGAGAGTGGGCGAGGGAGCATGCGCGCCTGGGCGAGGGAGAGTGGGCGAGGGAGCGTGGGAGAGTGGGCGAGGGAGCATGCGCGCCTGGGCGAGTGGGCGAGGGAGAGTGGGCGAGGGAGCGTGGGAGAGTGGGCGAGGGAGCATGCGCGCCTGGGCGAGGGAGAGTGGGCGAGGGAGCGTGGGAGAGTGGGCGAGGGAGCGTGGGAGAGTGGGCGAGGGAGCATGCGCGCCTGGGCGAGGGAGAGTGGGCGAGGGAGTGTGGGAGAGTGGGCGAGGGAGCATGCGCGCCTGGGCGAGGGAGAGTGGGCGAGGGAGCGTGGGAGAGTGGGCGAGGGAGTGTGGGAGAGTGGGCGAGGGAGCATGCACGCCTGGGCGAGGGAGAGTGGGCGAGGGAGCATGCGCGCCTGGGCGAGGGAGAAAGGGCGAGGGAGCATGCGCGCCTGGGCGAGGGAGGGAGTGCGCGTATGTAGAGAAAATCAACACAATAATTATGAGCAGGAGTCGGCCATTCGGCCCCTCGAGCCTGCTCCGCCATTCAGTGAGATCACGGCTGATCTTCGACCTCAACACTTTCCTGCCCGATCTGCATATCCCTTAATTCCTCCAGAGTCCAAATATGTAATCTATCCCAACCTTGACTTTACCCAATGACAGCCCTCTGGGGCAGAGAATTCCAAAGATTCACCCCCCTCTGAGTGAAGAAATTCCTCCTCATCTCAGTCCTCAATGATCGACCCCTTATCCTGAGACTGTGTGACCCCTGGTTCTAGACTCCCCAGCCCCGGGGGGGAAACCCCCTCCCTGTATCTACCCTATCAATCCCCCTCGGAATCTGGGGTGTTTCAACCAAAACAATTGGATCTCCCAAAAAAACGCTGGAAGACAATTGGGGTCGGAGGCTTCCCGCGGCAATTGCCTCCGACCTGAAACATTTCTACGAAAGTACCCGATGGTCCCGGAGGAGCGTGGGATTCCAGTGGGGGGGGGGGGGGTCATGTGTGACTGCTCAACCAATCAGATACAGCTTTCCCGTTAATAGCAACGGGAACTCCGTATCTACCAGTTCTCATTGCTATTAATGGGGAAAAAAACCCAAACACACACTCATAAAAAAAATAAAAAACAGACCTCACATAATTAAAATTAATTGAAATTAAAGTTAATAAATGCCTTAGAAAAAAACATTTTCCCCTTTTTTTAAAAAAAAATTTTGTAATTGGGGTTAAAAATAAACTTACCTTTGTGGGCAAAGTTTTTAACAATAAAAAGTTTTTAAAATGTAATTTAATTATATTTGTGTGTGTTTTTAAACTCTTACGGCTGTAAAAGTCGGCTAAACGCCTGCTTTTTCAGGCGCAAGAGTTTTGAGGACGTTGGCCGGGTAAGATATGGGTAAACCCCACACTCTTGCCCGTGCAAAGGTCCTTGCTCCCGAGATGCGGAGGATCTGTCCAGCTCCAGGCTCGCCAGATCGGAAAAGCCGGTTTTCAGTGCACGTGCTTTGTAGACACTCCGTACAGACCCGCGGAGGCCGGGATTTCTGGGCCAATGACTGAGCCGCCATGTTTGGATCACGGCTGACAAGAAGCGAGGAAGGTTCAAGTCTCGGTTCGAGTGAAAGGTGCAGTCGGGTGAAGCAAGTGATCAGGAAGGCCAATGGTATCTTGGGCTTTATTGCAAAGGTGGATGGAGTATAAAAGCAGGGAAGTCTTGCTACAGTTATAGTATAGTATTAGGCAGTCCCTCGAAGCGAGGATCACTTGCTTTCACACCATAAAGGGATGAGTTCACAGGTGTTTCAATGAAGGACCTGATATTCCAGATCCTGAACTACATCCTGAAGGGTGGAAGATGTCTGTGGGTGGATTTTTTTAACGCGGGGTGACCGTTGCACACCAGCCACCACACGGGCTTGACAGAGCGAGGTCTTGGTCCTGTGGCAAGGGTTAACCAGGACGACTGGAGACCAACTCTGCTGCACGGACCTAGTGCGCGCACATATCGCACAGTGTGGGCTGGTCCGTGCTGCCCCTGGGCCCCGAACTCTCGCCTCTCCCGGGCCCCGAACTCTCGCCTCTCCCAGGCCCAGAACTCTCGCCTCTCCCGGGCCCCCAACTCTCGCCTCTCCCGGGCCCCCAACTCTCGCCTCTCCCGGGCCCCCAACTCTCGCCTCTCCCGGGCCCCGAACTCTCGCCTATCCCGGGCCCCGAACTCTCGCCTCTCCCGGGCCCCGAACTCTCGCCTCTCCCGGGCCCCGAACTCTCGCCTATCCCGGGCCCCGAACTCTCGCCTCTCCCGGGCCCCGAACTCTCGCCTCTCCCGGGCCCCCAACTCTCGCCTCTCCCGGGCCCCGAACTCTCGCCTATCCCGGGCCCCGAACTCTCACCTCTCCCGGGCCCCGAACTCTCGCCTCTCCCGGGCCCCGAACTCTCGCCTCTCCCGGGCCCCGAACTCTCGCCTATCCCGGGCCCCGAACTCTCACCTCTCCCGGGCCCCGAACTCTCGCCTCTCCCGGGCCCCGAACTCTCGCCTCTCCCGGGCCCCGAACTCTCGCCTATCCCGGGCCCCGAACTCTCGCCTCTCCCGGGCCCCGAACTCTCGCCTCTCCCGGGCCCCGAACTCTCGCCTCTCCCGGGCCCCGAACTCTCGCCCCTCCCGGGCCCCGAACTCTCGCCTCAGGGAGACTGGGCGAGGGAGAGTGTGGGCGAGGGAGAGTGCGCACGTGGGTGAGAGGGAGAGTGGGTGAGAGGGAGAGTGGGCGAGGGAGAGTGCGCGCGTGGGCGAGGG
Organism: Pristiophorus japonicus; assembly: GCF_044704955.1. Classification (NCBI taxonomy): domain Eukaryota; kingdom Metazoa; phylum Chordata; class Chondrichthyes; family Pristiophoridae; genus Pristiophorus; species Pristiophorus japonicus. The sequence continues at coordinate 10,166,173 of NC_092007.1, read as the reverse complement.
AGAGTGCGCGCGTGGGCGAGGGAGAGTGCGTGCGTGGGCGAGGGAGAGTGCGCGCCTGGGCGAGGGAGAGTGCGGGCGAGGGAGAGTGCGGGCGAGGGAGAGTGCGGGCGAGGGAGAGTGGGCGCGGGAGAGTGGGCGCGGGAGAGTGGGCGAGGGAGAATGGGCGCGGGAGAGTGGGTGAGGGAGTGCGCGCGCCTGGGCGAGGGAGAGTGGGAGAGGGAGAGTGCGCGCGTGGGCGAGGGAGAGTGCGCGAGTGGGCGAGGGAGAGTGGGCGCCTGGGCGAGGGAGAGTGCGGGCGAGGGAGAGTGCGGGCGAGGGAGAGTGGGCGCGGGAGAGTGGGCGAGGGAGTGCGCGCGCCTGGGCGAGGGAGAGTGGGCGAGGGAGAGTCCGCGCCTGGGCGAGGGAGAGTGCGCGCGTGGGCGCGGGAGAGTGGGCGCCTGGGCGCGGGAAAGTGGGCGAGGGAGCGTGGGAGAGTGGGCGAGGGAGCATGCGCGCCTGGGCGAGGGAGAGTGGGCGAGGGAGCGTGGGAGAGTGGGCGAGGGAGCATGCGCGCCTGGGCGAGGGAGAGTGGGCGAGGGAGCGTGGGAGAGTGGGCGAGGGAGTGTGGGAGAGTGGGCGAGGGAGCATGCACGCCTGGGCGAGGGAGAGTGGGCGAGGGAGCATGCGCGCCTGGGCGAGGGAGAATGGGCGAGGGAGCATGCGCGCCTGGGCGAGGGAGGGAGTGCGCGTATGTAGAGAAAATCAACACAATAATTATGAGCAGGAGTCGGCCATTCGGCCCCTCGAGCCTGCTCCGCCATTCAGTGAGATCACGGCTGATCTTCGACCTCAACACTTTCCTGCCCGATCTGCATATCCCTTAATTCCCCCAGAGTCCAAATATGTAATCTATCCCAACCTTGACTTTACCCAATGACAGCCCTCTGGGGCAGAGAATTCCAAAGATTCACCCCCCTCTGAGTGAAGAAATTCCTCCTCATCTCAGTCCTCAATGATCGACCCCTTATCCTGAGACTGTGTGACCCCTGGTTCTAGACTCCCCAGCCCGGGGGGGAAACACCCTCCCTCCATCTACCCTGTCACTCCCCCTCGGAATCTGGTGTGTTTCAACCAAAACAATTGGATCTCCCAAAAAAACGCTGGAAGACAATTGGGGTCGGAGGCTTCCCGCGGCAATTGCCTCCGACCTGAAACATTTCTACGAAAGTACCCGATGGTCCCGGAGGAGCGTGGGATTCCAGTGGGGGGGGGGGGGGGGGGTCATGTGTGACTGCTCAACCAATCAGATACAGCTTTCCCGTTAATAGCAACGGGAACTCCGTATCTACCAGTTCTCATTGCTATTAATGGGGAAAAAAACCCAACCACACACTAATAAAAAAAATAAAAAACAGACCTCACATAATTAAAATTAATTGAAATTAAAGTTAATAAATGCCTTAGAAAAAAACATTTTCCCCTTTTTTTTAAAAAAAATTTTGTAATTGGGGTTAAAAATAAACTTACCTTCGTGGGCAAAGTTTTTAACAATAAAAAGTTTTTAAAATGTAATTTAATTATATTTGTGTGTGTTTTTAAACTCTTACGGCTGTAAAAGTCGGCTAAACGCCTGCTTTTTCAGGCGCAAGAGTTTTGAGGACGTTGGCCGGGTAAGATATGGGTAAACCCCACACTCTTGCCCGGGTAAGATATGGGTAAACCCCACACTCTTGCCCGTGCAAAGGTCCTTGCTCCCGAGATGCGGAGGATCTGTCCAGCTCCAGGCTCGCCAGATCGGAAAAGCCGGTTTTCAGTGCACGTGCTTTGTCGACACTCCGTACAGACCCGCGGAGGCCGGGATTTCTGGGCCAATGACTGAGCCGCCATGTTTGGATCACGGCTGACAAGAAGCGAGGAAGGTTCAAGTCTCGGTTCGAGTGAAAGGTGCAGTCGGGTGAAGCAAGTGATCAGGAAGGCCAATGGTATCTTGGGCTTTATTGCAAAGGTGGATGGAGTATAAAAGCAGGGAAGTCTTGCTACAGTTATAGTATAGTATTAGGCAGTCCCTCGAAGCGAGGATCACTTGCTTTCACACCATAAAGGGATGAGTTCACAGGTGTTTCAATGAAGGACCTGATATTCCAGATCCTGAACTACATCCTGAAGGGTGGAAGATGCCCGTGGGTGGATTTTTTTAACGCGGGGTGACCGTTGCACACCAGCCACCACACGGGATTGACAGAGCGAGGTCTCGGTCCAGTGGCAAGGGTTAACCAGGACGACTGGAGACCAACTCTGCTGCACGGACCTAGTGCGTACACATATCGCACAGTGTGGGCTGGTCCGTGCTGCCCCTGGGCCCTGAACTCTCGCCTCTCCCGGGCCCTGAACTCTCGCCTCTCCCGGGCCCCGAACTCTGGCCTCTCCCGGGCCCCCGAACTCTCGCCTCTCCCGGGCCCCGAACTCTCGCCTCTCCTGCGCCCTGGACCCTGGGCCCCGATCAAAAATGGAGCAATCAGAAACAGGACTTCACTTCGTCTCCTCTGGCAGACATCAACTATCAACACTGTTACTTGAAATATCAAAAAATTAAACTCCAGCCTTGTTGAAGGGTTCGTAACATCAGCAGAAACAAAAACTTGTTCGCCCAGCCTGCCGACACACCAGCGAGTTCACAAGTGACTGCAGGGTTTGGATTCTGCTGTTATTGCTACAGTTATGCAGGGTATTGGTGAGGCCACACCTGGAGTACTGCGTGCAGTTTTGGTCTCCGTATTTACGAAAGGACACACTTGCTTTGGAGGCAGTTCAGAGAAGGTTCACTCGGTTGATTCCGGAGATGAGGGGGTTGACTTATGAGGAAAGGTTGAGGAGGTTGGGCCTCTACTCATTGGAATTCAGAAGAAGGAGAGGCGATCTTATTGAAACGTATCAGATTATGAGGGGGCTTGACAAGGTGGATGCAGAGAGGATGTTTCCACTGATGGGGGAGACTAGAACTAGGGGGCATGGTCTTAGAATAAGGGGCCGCCCATTTAAAACTGAGATGAGGAGGAATTTCTTCTCTCAGAGGGTTGTAAATCTGTGGAATTCTCTGCCCCAGAGAGCTGTGGAGGCTGGGTCATTGAATATATTTAAGGTGGAGATAGACAGATTTTTGAGCGATAAGGGAGTGAAGGGTTATGGGGAGCGGGCGGGGAAGTGGAGCTGGGTCTATGATCGGATCAGCCATGATCGTATTAAATGGCGGAGCAGGCTCGAGGGGCCGAATGGCCGACTCCTGCTCCTGTTTCTTATGATCTTACGAAACGAGTTGGGACGCGGGGGCGGGAGAGGTTAGGATGACCTTCGGGTTCGCGGAAGGTGAAAGATGGGAGCGAGGCCAGTGTTGGGAACGTGGAGTCTTCCGGGAGGAAAGAAAAACACAGATGATGGGACGGTGTTTATCGGATTTGAACAATGCCCGCTGCTGCGCCACAACCTTTGCAACACATCTGGGAATCGGTAGTGCAGGAATGTCGAGCCAATTGGTGTTTGAGCCCCGAGTTATTGTTCAGCGTTCCGTGCGGTTACAGGAAATATCAAACAATCCTGAGCATTTGTTTCAAAAAACATACTAACTTTTGGGGAAAAAAAATCCCATCCAAGACTGGAATGGAAATCAGCAGAACGTACTGGACTCACATTTATGCACACCATCAATAAATATCAATTATCGTCTCTGTAACTGGACTAACACAGGCTCATGGGGCAGCACTCCCGCCTTCGAGTCAGAAGGTCGTGGGATCGAGTCCCACTCCAGAGACTTCAGCCCCATAATCCAGGCAAAACCTGGAGGAGGGACGGTACTGAGGGAGCGCCGTACTGCGCTGTCGGAGGGGCAGTACTGAGGGAGCACCGTATTGTCAGAGGGGCAGTACTGAGGGAGCGCCGTACTGCGCTGTCGGAGGGGCAGTACTGAGGGAGCACCGCACTGTCGGAGGGGCAGTACTGAGGGAGCACTGTATTGTCGGAGGGGCAGTACTGAGGGAGCGCCGCACTGTCGGAGGGGCAGTACTGAGGGAGTGCCGCACTGTCGGAGGGGCAGTACTGAGGGAGCACCACACTGTCGGAGGGGCAGTACTGAGGGAGCACCGCACTGTCGGAGGGGCAGTACTGAGGGAGCGCCATACTGTCGGAGGGGCGGTACTGAGGGAGCACCGGCACTGTCGGAGGGGCAGTACTGAGGGAGCGCCGCACTGTCGGAGGGGCAGTACTGAGGGAGTGCCGCACTGTCGGAGGGGCAGTACTGAGGGAGCGCCGCACTGACGGAGGGGCGGTACTGAGGGAGTGCCGCACTGTCGGAGGGGCGGTACTGAGGGAGCGCCGCACTGTCGGAGGGGCGGTACTGAGGGAGCACCGCACTGTCGGAGGGGCAGTACTGAGGGAGCGCTGCACTGTCGGAGGGGCAGTACTGAGGGAGCGCCGCACTGTCAGAGGGGCAGTACTGAGGGAGCGCTGCACTGCCTGCTTCATCATTCAATAATATCATGGCTGATCTTTAACCTCAACTCCACTTTCCCGCACTATCCCCATATCTCTTTATTCTCTTAATATACAAAAATCTCTCGACCCCAGCCTCGAATATACCCAACGACTGAGCCCCCATGGCCCTCTGGGGCAGAGAATTCCAAAGATTCACCCCGCTCTGAGTGAAGAAATTCCTCTTCATCTCAGTCCTCAATGGCCGAGCCCTTATCCTGAGACTGTGTGACCCCTGGTTCTAGACTCCCCAGCCCGGGGGGGGAAACACCCTCCCTGTATCTGCCCTGTCAATCCCCCTCAGAATCTGGTATGTTTCAATGAGATCATCTCTCATTCTTCTAAACTCCAGAGAATATAGGCCCGGTCTGCTCAATCTCTCCTCATAGGACAATCCCCCCATCCCAGGAATCAGTCTGGTGAACCTTTGCTGCACTCCCTCTCTGGCAAGTATATCCTTCCTTAGGTAAGGAGACCCGAACTGTACACAATACTCCAGGTGTGGTCTCACCAGGGCCCGATATAATTGCAGGAAGATGTCTTTACGTTTATACTCAAATCCTCCTGTAATAAAGGCCAACATACCATTTGCTTTCTTAATTACTTGCTGTGCCTACATGTTAACTTTCAGTGATTCGTGTACAAGGGCACCCAGCTCCGTCTGAAGACCAACTTTTCACAATCTCTCCATTTAAAAAATACTCTGTTATTCTATTTTGTCAGACCAAAGTGGATAACTTCATATTTCTCCACACTATATTCCCTTTGCCATGTCCTTACCCACTCACTCAGTCTGTCTATATCCCCATGAAGCCTCTTTGCATCCTCCTCACAACTTACATTCCCACCTAGCTTTGCGTCGTCGGTAAACTTGAACATATTAGATTTGGTCCCCTCATCCAAATCATTGATATAGATTGTGAGTAGCTGAGGCCTAAGCATCGATCCTTGCGGTACCCCACGAGTTACAGCCGACCAATCCGAAATTGTCCCGTTTATTCCTACTCTCTGTCCGTTAACCAATCCTCAATCCATGCTGGTATATTACCCCCAATCCCATGAGACCTAATTTTGTTTAATAACCTCTTGTGTGGCACCTGACCGAATGCCTTCTGAAAATCCAAATATACTACATCTACTGGTTCCCCCTTATCTATTCTGCAAGGTACAACCTCAATAAAAACCTCTAATCCCATGTTGACTCTGCCCAATTCTCTTTCTATTTGCTAAGTGCCCTGTACCACGTCCTTAATAATAGATTAAGCGCTCTACTCTAAGCTACACAGCAGCAGGCAAGCACCAGGAGAGCAGAAGAAACGCTTCAAGGACACCCTCAAAGCCTCCTTGAAAAAATTGTAACATCCCCACTGACTCTCGGGAACTCCTGGCCCAAGGCCGCTCAAAATATAGGAGGAGCATCTGGGAAGGCGCCAAACACCTGCAATCTCTTCGCCGGCAACAGGCAGAAGCCAGGCGCAGACAGCGGAAGGAACGCACGACAACCCAAGCCGTTACCCACCCGTCCCTCCAACCATCGTCTGCCCCACCCCTGACAGAGACTGTAGGACCCGCATTGGTCTCCTCGGTCACCGGAGAACTCGCGGCAGTGTGGAAGCGAGTCATCCTCGGCCCCGAGGGACTGCGTAAGGGAACAGAATAATAGATTCTGGCATTTTCCCGAAGTGAAGACATCCTCTCACATTTCACAACCCTGCCTGAAACAGCGTGTGAAAGTATCGGGTTCCACTGCAAAACAAGACAAGGGAACACAGCCCAGAAACAGTTATGAAAAACTCTGCCAGTGTTTCCTGAGGATGTCCCAGTGTGAGGGGTCAGTGAGGAACACAGCAACAGGAGGAGGCCCATTCAGCCCCTCGAGCCCGTTACACAGCAACAGGAGGAGGCCCAGTCAGCCTGTGTCAGTATTGTACTGGGAGTGTCGGCCTGGATTAAGGGGCTCGAGACACTGGAATGGGACTCGAATCCACGATTTCTGACTTCTTGAGACAGTACTGAGGGAGTGCCGCACTGTCAGAGGGGCAGTACTGAGGGAGTGATGCACTGTCAGAGGGGCAGTATTGAGGGAGTGCCGTACTGTCGAAGTGCCAGTACTGAGGGAGCTCCGCACTGTCAGAGGGGCAGTACTGAGGGAGTGCCGCACTGTCGGAGGGGCAGTACTGAGGGAGCACCGCACTGTCGGAGGGGCAGTAATGAGGGAGCACCGCACTGTCAGAGGGCCAGTACTGAGGGAGTGTCGCACTGTCGGAGGGGCAGTAATGAGGGAGCGCCGCACTGTCGGAGGGGCAGTACTGAGGGAGCGCCGCACTGTCGGAGGGACAGTACTGAGGGAGTGATGCACTGTCAGAGGGGCAGTACTGAGGGAGTGCCGTACTGTCGGAGGGGCAGTACTGAGGGAGTGCCGCACTGTCGGAGGGGCAGTACTGAGGGAGCGCCGCACTGTCGGAGGGGCAGTACTGAGGGAGCACCGCACTGTCGGAGGGGCAGTACTGAGGGAGCGCCGCACTGTCCGAGGGGCAGTACTGAGGGAGCGCCGCACTGTCGGAGGGGCAGTACTGAGGGAGTGCCGAATTGTCGGAGGGGCAGTACTGAGGGAGCGCCACACTGTCGGAGGGGCAGTACTGAGGCTGTGCCGCACTGTCGGAGGGGCAGTACTGAGGGAGTGCCGCAGTGTCGGAGGGGCAGTACTGAGGGAGCGCCGCACTGTCGGAGGGGCAGTACTGAGGGAGCAGCGCACTGTCGGAGGGCAGGACTGAGGGAGCGCCGCATTGTCGGAGGGGCAGTACTGAGGGAGTGCCGCACTGTCGGAGGGGCAGTACTGAGGGAGCGCCGCACTGTCGGAGGGGCGGTACTGAGGGAGTGCCGCACTGTCGGAGGGGTGGTACTGAGGGAGTGCCGCACTGTCGGAGGGGCCGTACTGAGGGAGCGCCGCACTGTCGGAGAGGTGGTACTGAGGGAGTGCCGCACTGTCGGAGGGGCAGTACTGAGGGAGAGCCGCACTGTCGGAGGGGCAGTACTGAGGGAGCGTTGGTTGCACTGTCGGAGGGGTAGTACTGAGGGAGCGCCGCACTGTCGGAGGGGCAGTACTGAGGGAGTGCCGCATTGTCGGAGGGGCAGTACTGAGGGAGCGCCACACTGTCGGAGGGGCAGTACTGAGGGGGCGCCACACTGTCAGAGGGGCAGTACTGAGGGAGCGCCGCACTGTCGGAAGGGCAGTACTGAGGGAGTGCCGCACTGTCGGAGGGGCAGTACTGAGGGAGCGCCACACTGTCGGTGGGGCAGTACTGATGGAGCGCCGCACTGTCGGAGGGGCAGTACTGAGGGAGCGCCACACTGTCGGTGGGGCAGTACTGATGGAGCGCCGCACTGTCGGAGGGGCAGTACTGAGGGAGTGCCGCACTGTCGGAGGGGCAGTACTGAGGGAGCGCCGCACTGTCAGATGGCCAGTATTGAGGGAGTGCCGCACTGTCGGAGGGGCAGTACTGAGGGAGCGCCGCACTGTCAGAGGGGCAGTACTGAGGGAGCGCCGCACTGTCGGAGGGGCAGTACTGAGGGAGCGCCGCACTGTCGGAGGGGCGGTACTGAGGGAGTGCCGCACTGTCGGAGGGGCAGTACTGAGGGAGCGCTGCACTGTCGGAGGGGCAGTACTGAGGGAGCGCCGCACTGTCGGAGGGGCAGTACTGAGGGAGAGCCGCACTGTCGGAGGGGCAGTACTGAGCGAGAGCCGCACTGTCGGAGGGGCAGTACTGAGGGAGCGTTGGTTGCACTGTCGAAGGGGTAGTACTGAGGGAGCGCCGCACTGAATGGGCCTCCTCTTGTTGCTGTGACCCGTCACACTGGTAGATTTTCGCACAACTGTTTCTGGGCTGTGTTCCCACGTCTTGATTTACAGTGGAACCCGATACTTTCACACACTGTGTGAGGCATGTTGTAAATGTGAGAGGATGTCTTCACTTATCGTCCTGACAGCCCAGGGTTTGCAATTCTTGCCTGCTGAGTTCCGGTGGTCCCTATCTCTGTAACCTCCTCTGGCCCCTACACCCCTCCCTATCTCTGTAACCTCCTCTGGCCCCTACACCCCTCCCTATCTCTGTAACCTCCTGCAGCCCCTATACCCCTCCCTATCTCTGTAACCTCCTCCAGTGCCTACACCCCTCCTTATTTCTGTAACCTCCTCCAGCCCCTACACACCTCCCTATCTCTGTAACCTCCTCCAGCCCCTACACCCCTCCCTATCCCTGTAACCTCCTCCAGCCCCTACACCCCTCCCTATCTCTGTAACCTCCTCTGGCCCCTACAACCCTCCCTATCTCTGTAACCCCCTCCAGCCCCTACACCCCTCCCTATCTCTGTAACCCCCTCCAGCCCCTATACCCCTCCCTATCTCTGTAACCTTCTCCCGCCCCTACACCCCTCCCTATCTCTGTAACCTCCTCCAGTGCCTACACCCCTCCTTATCTCTGTAACCTCCTCTAGCCCCTACACCCCTCCCTATCTCTGTAACCTCCTCCAGCCCCTACACCCCTCCCTATCTCTGTAACCCCCTCCAGCCCCTACACCCCTCCCTATCTCTGTAACCCCCTCCAGCCCCTACACCACTCCCTATCTCTGTAACCTCCTCCAGCCCCTACACCCCTCCCTATCTCTGTAACCCCCTCCAGCCCCTACACCCCTCCCTATCTCTGTAACCTCCTGCAGCCCCTACACCCCTCCCTATCTCTGTAACCTCCTCCAGTGCCTACACCCCTCCCTATCTCTGTAACCTCCTCAGGCCCCTACACCCCTCCCTATCTCTGTAACCTCCTCAGGCCCCTACGACCTTCCGAGATCACTGCGCTTCTCCAATTCTGCCCTCTTGCCCATCCCCCCGATTTCAGTCGCTCCACCATCGGTGGCCGTGCCTTCTGTTGCCTAGGCCCCAAGCTCTGGGACTCCCTCCCTAAATCTCTCACCTCTCTCTCCTCCTTCTTTAAGATGCTCCGTTTATCCGACCTCTTTGACCCAGCTTTTGGTCGCCTGTCCCTAATATCTCCTCCTTTTGCTTAGTGTCAACTTTTGTTCAATCATACACCTGTGAAGCACCTTGGAACGTTTTAATACATTAAAGGTGCTATATAAATGCAAGTTGCTTTTGTTGTGTTGGAGTTTCTAAACTGGCTGAAACAAGGTTGCCATCAAACGCTCAGTACTGCCCCTCCAACAGTGCGGCACTCCCTCAGTACTGCCCCTCCAACAGTGCGGCACTCCCTCAGTACTGCCCCTCAGACAGTGCGGCACTCCCTCAGTACTGCCCCTCCGACAGTGCGGCACTCCCTCAGTACCGCCCCTCCGACAGTGCGGCGCTCCCTCAGTACTGCCCCTCCGACAGTGCGGCACTCCCTCAGTACTGCCCCTCCGACAGTGCGGCACTCCCTCAGTACTGCCCCTCCGACAGTGCAGTACGGCACTCCCTCAGTACTGCCCCTCCGACAGTGTGGCGCTCCCTCAGTACTGCCCCTCCGACAGTGCGGCCCTCCCTCAGTACTGCCCCTCCGACAGTGCGGCACTCCCTCAGTACTGTCCCTCTGACAGTGCAGCACTCCCTCAGTACTGCCCCTCCGACAGTGCAGCATTCCGTCAGTAGCACCCCTCCGACAGTGCAGCACTCCCTCAGTACTGTCCCTCCGACAGTGCGGCACTCCCTCAGTACTGCCCCTCCGACAGTGCAGCACTCCCTCAGTACTGCCCCTCCGACAGTGCAGCACTCCCTCAGTACTGCCCCTCCGACGGTGCGGTGCTCCCTCAGTACTGCCCCTCCGACAGTGCAGCGCTCCCTCAGTACTGCCCCATCGACAGTGCGGCGCTCCCTCAGTACTGCACGGGAGGTGTCAGCCTAGATTTTGGTGCACATCTCTGGAGTGCATTCTCGAACCGACAACCTTCTGACACAGAGACAAGAGTGAGAGCGTTGTCCACTGAGCCAATGCTGACACGAGACGGTGGTGGCTGTTACATATGTAAACTTCTATATACTCTGTACTGCCATCAGAGGGCTCACCCCCTGGAGTCCAAAGGGCTCCCATAATCCCTTGGGAGCACAGGCATTTAAGGAGGCCTCACAGGTTGGAGAGGCACTCTGGAGACCTGCAATAAAAGACTACGGTCACACTTTACTTGGAGCTCACAGTGTTCAGTCTGACTCTTTCTCCATACATAACAACTGGCGACGAGATATGGATAATGAACCTGAAGATGCAGAGAACAGTGGGCATGCTGGAGAAATTCTCGGAGGGAGATGATTGGGAAACCTTTGTGGAGGGACTCAACCAATACTTCGTAGCCAATGAGCTGGATGGAGAAGAGAGCGCTGCCAAATAAAGGGTGATTCTCCTCACCGTCTGTGGGGCACCTGAAAAATCTGCTCTCTCCAGCGAAACCCATGGCAAAATCATGCGACGATTTGTGCACACTGGTCCGGGAGCATTTGAACCCGAAGGAAAGCGTTCTGATGGCGAGGTACCGGTTCTACACCTACAAAAGGTCTGAAGGACAGGAAGTGGCGAGTTATGTCGCCGAGCTAAGATGCCTTGCAGGACATTGCGAATTTGAAGGACATTTGGAGCACATGCTCAGAGACTTTTTCGTACTTGGCATTGGCCAGGAAACCATACTTCGCAAACTTTTGACTGTAGAGACCCCAACCTTGAGTAAGGCCATAGCGATAGCCCAGGCGTTCATTGCCACCAGTGACAATACGAAGCAAATCTCTCAGCACACAAGTGCTGCTACACGCACTGTGAACAAAGTGATGCTGTTTTCAAATCGTAATGTACAGGGCAGGTCACACATGCCTGCAGCTACATGTCCGCAGACGTCTCAGAGTCCACCATCAAGGGTGATGAATGCAAGGCCATTAACACCTTGTTGGCACTGCTGGGGTGATCATCATTTCCATTCATACCGCTTCAAAAGCTGCAAGGGCTGTGGAACAATGGGACACCTTCAATGAATGCGCAGGCGAGCTGCTAAGCCTGTTAAACCTGCAAACCACTATGTTGCAGAGGAGGACAGATCCACGGAGGATCACAACGAACCACAGCCTCAGATAAGAGGAGGCAGAGGTACATGGGGTGCACACATTCCCCATGAATTGTCCCCCGATAATGCTGAATGTTTGAACTAAATGGACTCCCGGTGTCAATGGAGCTGAACACGGGCGCGAGCCAGTCCATCATGGGCAAAAAGACTTTCAAAAGATTGTGGTGCAGCAGGACCTCAAGGCCAGTCTTAACTCCAGTTCGTACGAAACTAAGAACTTACACAAAGGAACTGATTCCTGTAATCGACAGTGCTGCCGTAAAGGTCTCCTACGATGGAGCGGTGCGCAAGCTACCACTCTGGGTGGTACCGGGCGATGGTCCCACGCTGCTCGGCAGGAGCTGGCTGGGAAAGATATGCTGGAACTGGGACGACGTCCGAGCGCTATCGCCCGCTGACGACACTTCGTGTGCCCAGGTCTTAAACAAGTTCCCTTCACTGTTCGAACCAGGCATCAGGAAATTCCAAGGAGCAAAAGTGCAGATGCACCTAATTCCGGGGGGCGCGACCCATCCATCACAAGGTGAGAGCAGTACCGTACATGATGAGAGAAAGGGTAGAGATCGAGCTAGACCAGCTGCAATGAGAGGGCATCATTTCACCGATCGAATTCAGTGAGTGGGCCAGCCCTATCGTCCCAGTCCTCAAGGGAGACGGCACCATCAGAATCTGTGGCGATTACAAAGTAACTATCAATCGTTTCTCCCTGCAGGACCAATACCCACTACCAAAGGCCGACGACATCTTTGCAACACTGGCAGGAGGAAAGACGTTCACGAAGCTGGATTTGACTTCAGCCTACATGATGCAGGAGCTGGAGGAATCATCGAAGGCCCTCACCTGCATCAACACGCACAAAGTGAATACAGGCCCAGTTGATTCAGTCTCTCCTCATATGCCAGTCCTGCCATCCCGGGAATCAGTCTGGTGAACCTTCGCTGCACTCCCTGAATAGCAAGAATGTCCTTCCTCAGATTAAGAGACCAAAACTGTACACAATATTCCAGGTGAGGCCTCACCAAGGCCCTGTACAACTGCAGTAAGACCTCCCTGCTCCTATACTCAAATCCTCTCGCTATGAAGGCCAGCATACCATTTGCCTTCTTCACCGCCTGCTGTACCTGCATGCCAACTTTCAATGACTGATGTACCATGACACCCAGTTCTCGTTGTACTTCCCTTTTTCCTAATCTGCCACCATTCAGATAATATTCTGCCTTCGTGTTTTTGACACCAAAGTGAATAACCTCACACTTATCCACATTATACTGCATCTGCCATGCATTTGCCCACTCACCTAACCTGTCCAAGTCACCCTGCAGCCTCTTAGCATCCTCCTCACAGCTCACACCGCCACCCAGCTTAGTGTCATCTGCAAACTTGGAGATATTACACTCAATTCCTTCATCTAAATCATTAATGTATATTGTAAATAGCTGGGGTCCCAGCACTGAGCCCTGCGGCACCCCACTAGTCACTGCCTGCCATTCTGAAAAGGACCCGTTTATCCCGACTCTCTGCTTCCTGTCTGTCAACCAGTTCTCTATCCACATCAGTACATTATCCCCAATACCATGTGCTTTGATTTTGCACACCAATTTCTTGTGTGGGACCTTGTCAAAAGCCTTTTGAAAGTCCAAATACACCACATCCACTGGTTCTCCCTTGTTCACTCTACTAGTTACATCCTCAAAAAATTCCAGAAGATTTGTCAAGCATGATTTCCCCTTCATAAAGCCATGCTGACTTGGACCGATCCTGTCACTGCTTTCCAAATGCGCTGCTATTTCATCTTTAATAATTGATTCCAACATTTTCCCCACTACTGATGTCAGGCTAACCAGTCTATAATTACCCGCTTTCTCTCTCCCTCCTTTTTTAAAAAGTGGTGTTACATTAGCTACCCTCCAGTCCATAGGAACTGATCCAGAGTCGATAGACTGTTGGAAAATGATCACCAATGCATCCACTATTTCTAGGGCCACTTCTTTAAGTACTCTGGGATACAGCGTATCAGGCCCCGGGGATTTATCGGCCTTCAATCCCATCAATTTCCCGAACACAATTTCCCGCCTAATAAGGATTTCCTTCAGTTCCTCCTTCTCACTAGACCCTCGAACCCCTCGTATTTCCGGAAGGTTATTTGTGTCTTCCTTCGTGAAGTCAGAACCAAAGTATTTGTTCAACTGGTCTGCCATTTCTTTGTTCCCCATTATAAATTCACCTGAATCTGACTGCAAGGGACCTATGTTTGTCTTCACTAATCTTTTTCTCTTCACATATCTGTAGAAGCTTTTGCAGTCAGTTTTTATGTTCCTCTCATACTCTATTTTCCCCCCCGCAGTTAAGCAATGTACCCAGGGAGGCGCCGCTAAGTTTATGGTCTTGGCCCTCCAAACCGTGGTCTAGGGTACATGTCGACAATGCAGGCCCGTTCTTGGGTAAAATGATCCTTGTGATTGTCGACGCGTACTCCAAGTGGATTGAATGTGAGATAAGTTCGGCTAGCACGTCCGCTGCCACTACTGAAAACCTGCGGGCCATGTTTGCCACACACGGCTTACCCAATGTCATGGTGAGCGACAACGGGCCATGTTTTACCAGTGCTGAGTTCGAAGAATTCATGACCCCTAACGGGATCAAACATGTCACATCTGCCCCGTTTAAACCAGCGTCCAATGGTCAGGCAGAGAGAGCAGTGCAAACCATCAAGAAAGGCTTGAAGAGGGTAACGGAAGGCTCACTGCAGACTCGCCTATCCCGAGTCCTGCTTAGCTAACGCACGAGACCACATTCACTCACTGGGATCCCACCTGCTGATCTGCTCATGAAAAGAGCACTTAAGAAAAGGCTCTCGTTAGTTCACCCTGATCTACATGAACAGGTAGAGAGCAGGCGGCTTCAACAAAGTGCATACCATGATAGCGCAAATGTGTCACACGAGATTGAAATCAATGATCCTGTATTTGTATTAAATTATGGACAAGGTCCCAAGTGGCTTTCCCGCACTGTCGTGGCCAAAGAGGGGAGCAGGGTGTTTCGGGTCAAACTTTCAAATGGACTCATTCACCGGAATCACTTGGACCAAATCAAACTCAGATTCACGGACTACCCTGAGCAACCCACCTTGGACCCTACCTTTTTTGATCTCCCAACATACGCACCAGTGGACCACGAAGCAGAACCCATCATCCACAGCAGCCCAGCAGGGCCCAACACACCAGGCAGCCCAGCAAGGCCAGCTGCACAGCAGCCCAGCGAGGGCCCAACAAATGATTCAACAACACCAGCTTTCACACCGAGACGATCAACCAGGGCAAGAAGGGCCCCAGATCGACTCACACTGTAAATAGTTACACTATTGACTTTGGTGGGGGGGGGGGGGGGAGTGTTGTTATATACATGGATTTGCATTTACTCTGTATAGCCACCAGAGGGCTCATTCCCCTGCTGTCCCAAGGGAATCCCATAATCCCTTGGGAGCACAGTTATTTAAGGAGGCCTCACAGGTTGGAGAGGCACTCTGGAGACCTGCAATAAAGGAATAATGTCACACTTTACTTAGAGCTCACGGTGTTCAGTCTGACGCTTTCTCCATACATAACAGTGGTGATCCGCCTTCTTGAACCGCTGCAGTCCGTGTGGTGAAGGTGCTCCCACAGTGCTGTTAGGGAGGGAGTTCCGGGATTGTGACCCAGCCACGATGAAGGAACGGCCGATATATTCCCAAGTCGGGATGGTGTGTGACTTTGAGGGCAATCGCGGATTTCGCGCTGACTGATGGGGAAGCGGAGGTGTTGCCAGTATCTGATTAACCGCACACGCTTAATGTGGAGTGCTTTCAGGAAAGAGTGGGGAGCAGGCTGACAATAAGCGGAATCGGTGTAAAAACACCGAGCACCAACGCTGGGAGGTCACTGATAGTGACCAGCATGTGTCAGTTAGTTGTCAATTTCTCGCATCAGTTACTTTCAAAGACAATGAGGGCCCCGGGTTATTTTGGAACGCCCATCTCGAGAAGGTTAGCTAACTTTCTTAATCTTGTGGCACATTTCCTGCAGACTGAATAATGCATTGTTATTGCGGCAGAGTTTTTGACAAGTAGTGTCTGTATTAAACACTCGCAGGGCAGGTACAGGGGGTTAGATACAGAGTAAAGCTCCCTCGACACTGTCCCATCAAACACTCCCAGGGCAGGTACAGCACGGGGTTAGATACAGAGTAAAGCTCCCTCTACACTGTCCCATCAAACACTCCCAGGGCAGGTACAGCATGGGGTTAGATACAGAGTAAAGCTCCCTCTACACTGTCCCATCAAACACTCCCAGGGCAGCTACAGGTACAGCACGGGCTTAGATACAGACTAAAGTTCCCTCTACACTGTCCCATCAAACACTCCCAGGGCAGCTACAGGTACAGCACGGGGTTAGATACAGAGTAAAGCTCCCTCTACACTGTCCCGTCAAACACTCCCAGGGCAGGTACAGCACGGGGTTAGATACAGAGTAAAGCTCCCTCCACACTGTCCCATCAAACACTCCCAGGGCAGGTACAGCACGGGTTAGATACAGAGTAAAGCTCCCTCGACACTGTCCCATCAAACACTCCCAGGGCAGATACAGCACGGGGTTAGATACAGAGTAAAGCTCCCTCTACACTGTCCCATCAAACACTCCCAGGGCAGGTACAGGTACAGCATAGGGTTAGATACAGAGTAAAGTTCCCTCTACACTGTCCCATCAAACACTCCCAGGGCAGGTACAGGTACAGCATGGGGTTAGATACAGAGTAAAGTTCCCTCTACACTGTCCCATCAAACACTCCCAGGGCAGATACAGCACAGGGTTAGATACAGAGTAAAGCTCCCTCTACACTGTCCCATCAAACATTCCCAGGGCAGATACAGCACAGGGTTAGATACAGAGTAAAGCTCCCTCTACACTGTCCCATCAAACACTCCCAGGGCAGGTACAGCACGGGGTTAGATACAGAGTAAAGCTCCCTCTACACTGTCCCATCAAACACTCCCAGGGCAGGTATAGCACAGGGTTAGTTACAGAGTAAAGCTCCCTCTACACTGTCCCATCAAACACTCCCAGGGCATGTACAGGTACAGCACGGGGTTAGATACAGAGTAAAGCTCCCTCTACACTGTTCCATCAAACACTCCCAGGGCAGGTACAGCACGGGGTTAGATACAGAGTAAAGCTGTATTCTTCTCCAGCCCCTACACCCCTCCCTATCTCTGTACCCTCCTCCAGCCCCTACACCTCTCCCTATCTCTGTAACCTCCTCCAGCCCCTACACCCTCACTACCTCTGTAACCTCCTCCAGCCCCTACACCCCTCCCTATCTCTATAACCTCCTCCAGCCCCGAGATATCTCCCTATCTCTGTAACATCCTCCAGCCCCACAACCCCATCGAGATCTCTGTGCTCCACCAATTCTGACTGGTGGGGAAGCAGAGTTGTTGCCAGGATCTGATTAACCGCACACGCTTAAGGTGGAGTGCTTTCAGGAAAGAGTGGGGAGCAGGCTGACAATAAGCGGAATCGGTGTAAAAACACCGAGCACCAATGCTAGGAGGTCACTGATAGTGACCAGCATGTGTCAGTTACTTTCAAAGACAATGAGGGGTCTGAGTTATTTTGGAACGCCCATCCCGGGAAGGTTAGGTAACTTTATAAATCTTGTGGCACATTTCCTGCAGACTGAATTATGGATTGTTATTGCTGCAGAGTTGTTAACAAGTAGTGTCTGTATTAAACTCTCACAGGGCAGGTACAGCACGGGGTTAGTTACAGAGTAAAGCTCCCTCTACACTGTCCCATCAAACACTCCCAGGGCAGGTACAGCACGGGGTTAGATACAGAGTAAAGCTCCCTCTACACTGTCCCATCAAATACTCCCAGGGCAGGTACAGGGGTTAGATACAGAGTAAAGCTCCCTCTACACTGTCCCATCAAATACTCCCAGGGCAGGTACAGGGGTTAGATACAGAGTAAAGCTCCCTCTACACTGACCCATCAAACACTCCCAGGGCAGGTACAGGTACAGCACGGGGTTAGATACAGAGTAAAGCTCCCTCTACACTGTCCCATCAAACACTCCCAGGGCAGGTACAGCACGGGGTTAGATACAGAGTAAAGCTCCCTCAACACTGTCCCATCAAACACTCCCAGGGCAGGTACAGCACGGGGTTAGTTACAGAGTAAAGCTCCCTCTACACTGTCCCATCAAACACTCCCAGGGCAGGTACAGCACGGGGTTAGATACAGAGTAAAGCTCCCTCTACACTGTCCCATCAAACACTCCCAGGGCAGGTACAGCACGGGGTTAGATACAGAGTAAAGCTCCCTCTACACTGTCCCATCAAACATTCCTAGGGCAGGTACAGCACGGGCTTAGATACAGAGTAAAGCTCCCTCTACACTGTCCCATCAAACACTCCCAGGGCAGGTACAGCACGGGGTTAGATACAGAGTAAAGCTCCCTCTACACTGTCCCATCAAACACTCCCAGGGCAGCTACAGCACGGGTTTAGATACAGAGTAAAGCTCCCTCTACACGGTCCCATCAAACACTCCCAGGGCAGGTATAGCATGGGTTAGATACAGAGTAAAGCTCCCTCTACACTGTCCCATCAAACACTCCCAGGGCAGGTACAGCATGGGTTAGATACAGATTAAAGCTCCCTCTACACTGTCCCATCAAACACTTCCAGGGCAGGTACAGCATGGGTTAGATACCGAGTAAAGCTCCCTCTACACTGTCCCATCAAATACTCCCAGGGCAGGTACAGGGGTTAGATACAGAGTAAAGCTCCCTCTACACTGTCCCATCAAACACTCCCAGGGCAGGTACAGCACGGGGTTAGATACAGAGTAAAGCTCCCTCTACACTGTCCCATCAAACACTCCCAGGGCAGGTACAGGTACAGCACGGGGTTAGATACAGAGTAAAGCTCCCTCTACACTGTCCCATCAAACACTCCCAGGGCAGGTACAGCACGGGGTTAGATACAGAGTAAAGCTCCCTCTACACTGTCCCATCAAACAATCCCAGGGCAGGTACAGCACGGGGTTAGATACAGAGTATAGCTCCCTCTACACTGTCCCATCAAACACTCCCAGGGCAGGTACAGCACAGAGGTTATCTCTGTAACCTGTTCCCGCCCCTACATTCTCCCTATCTCTGTAACGCCCCCCCCAGCCCCTACACCCATCCTGTTAAGTATCGAATAACTCCACGAGGCTAAGTATGGTGACCTAGTTCAGGCATGACCTTACTCTAGTTTATTGATTCTCAAAGTGAAGATACAACATGGCTGCCAACATTATATACATAGCTTGCACGTGTCTGCCATTTACCATTCGGACTCTGACAATCGCGCCCTCCCCCAGTTAACATAGCTAACATCATTCCCCCTAAAGCACTTGGTACAGGTTATATTTCCAAGTTGAGAAGGTCCGGTGCCTTCTGCTCCCTCGTTGATCTTCTCAGTTCGAACCCAAGCTTGGGTGAGTTCGTAGGACCATTGCTCCATTGTGGAGCGATCGATCAGACGGGACTATCGGGGATGGTAGGTCCGTCTTCGTGAATGAAACAAGGGTCAGCTGATGGTTGGATGCGTGTTGGTTGGCCGATGATGATGTCCTCTTCAATTTGTTCTGGGCTGTCTGTGAATCGCGGTTTGGTTTGGTCGATTTGGCCATTTAACAGTTTGACTACAAAAAAAACCCTGTTGCCCTCCTTGGCCAGAACCGTGCCGGCAACCCACTTTGGAGCATGGCCACAATTCAGGACAAGCACAGGGTCATGAACAGCAAGGTCACGTGAAGGGGCCGCCCGATCCGAGGTACCATCGCTGCTGTTGCCTTCTGGTTTCGACGTGACCATTGAGATCCGGGTGTACAAGGGAGGGCCGTGTTTTGAGGCCTCTCTTTGTTAACAGCTCGGCAGGAGGGACCCCGGTGAGCGAGTGGGGTCTCGTCCGGTAACGGAGCAGAATGCGGGACAAGCAGAGCTGTGAGTCACGTGTTTTAGGCTCTGCTGAATGGTTTGGACTGCCCGCTCTGCTTGACCGTTAGACGCGGGTTTGAAAGGGGCGGACCTGACATGCTTGATGCCATTATGGGTCATAAACTCGAAACACGGTCCGTTGTCGCTGACAAGGATGTCGGGCAGGCCATGGGTGGCGAACATGGCCTGGAGGCTTTCAATGGTGGCTGTGGACGTGCTGGATGACATGATTATACATTCAATCCATTTGGAGTAAGCGTCCAGTACCACTAAAAACATTTTGCCGAGAAAGGGGCCGGTATAGTTTATGTGGATCCTTGACCACGGTTTGGAGGGCCATGACCACAGACTCGACGGAGCCTCCAGAGGTGCATTACTCAGTTGCATGCAAGTGTTGCACTGATGCACGCATGAGTCCCAAGTCCGAGTCAATGCCGGGCCACCAAACGTGAGACCTGGCAATGGCATTCGTCATGACAATGCCTGGGTGGGTGCTGTGTAAATCTCGCACAAAAAGTTTCCCTGCCTTTTTTTTGGCATAACAACACAATTACCCCATAACAGACAATCAGACTGAATCGACAATTCATCTTTGCGACGGCTATAAGGCTTAATTTCATCCCGCATTTCCCTGGGAATGACAGGCCAATTTCCATTTCGGACACACCTTTTTACGCTCGACAGTACAGGATCCTGGCTGGCCCAGGTCCTAATTTGGCGAGCCGTGACGGGTGACCCCCCCCTCGCTCTCGAAGGCAGCCATGACCAGCAGCAAGTCTGCGGGCTGCGGCATTTCCACCCCGGCTATGGGCAATGGTAGCCGGCTAAGCGCATCAGCCACAGTTTTCAGTGCCTGGTCTGTGGCGGATGACATCGTCATAAGCGGGACGAGGCGTTGGTGTTTATAACTTTGCTCTTTGAAAACAATGAAATGAACGGCTTGTGGTCTGTTTCAAGCTCAAACCGAAGCCCAAACAGGTATTGGTGCATTTTCCTAACCCCATATACGCATGCTAAAGCCTCTTTCTCTACCATACTGTTCAGCCTTAGACAGACTTTTGGTCGCGTATGCAACTGGTTGGAGTTTGCCTGATACATTGGCAACTGACCCCATATGATGAGGCTTCGCAGGCCAGCACTAACCACTTACATGGGTCATAGTGTACCAGTAATTTATTGGAACATAGCAGGTTCCTGGCCTTCTCAAAAGCTCTGACTTGAGATTTGCCCCAAACCTAGTCATTACCCTTTCTCAGCAACATATGCAAAGGGCTCCAGCAATGTGCTCAAACTCGGTAGAAAGTTACCGAAATAGTTGGGAAGACCCAGGAACGAAGGCAGCTCCGTCACACTCTGGGGTCTGGGTGCATTCTTGATGGCCTCTGTCTTCGAGTCCGCAGGCCTGATGCCGTCCGCCGCAATCTTTCTCCCCAGGAATTCGACTTCTGGTGCCGTGAAAACGCACTTGGAGCGTTTTAGCCCGAGTCCCACTCTATCCAGACAACGTAAAACCTCTTCCAGCTTTTGCAGGCGTTCGGTGGTGTTATCTTGGAACACGACGGTTCTCGGGACGGGCTTCAGCAAACTCTCCATGTTTCTCTGAAAGATGGTTGCCGCCGAGCGAATTTCAAAAGGGCATCTGTTGTATATAAACTGTCCTGTGTGCGTGTTGATGCACGTCAGTTTTTTTTCGAAAATTTGACCAGCTCCCGTGTCATGTAAGCGGAGGACAGGTCCAATTTGGTGAACGGTTTCCCCCCGGCTAGCGTTGCAAACAGGTCGTCAGCCTTGGGTAGCGGGTACTGATCCTGTATCGAGGCTTGGTTGATCGTTACCTGATAGTCGGCGTCACTTTTCAACACCGGGACAATTGGACTGGCCCATTCGCTGAACTCGACTGGTGATAGGATTCCTTCCCGTTGAAGTCTGTCCAGTTCGATCTCGACCTTCTCCCTCACCATGTACGGAACTGCCCGAGCCTGGTGATGGACGGGTCTTGCATCCGGGCCGAGGTGGATCTGCACCTTGGCTCCCGTGGAGTTGCCGATGTCTGGTTCGAACAACGAGGGAAACTTGCTCGGCACTTGAGCACATGAAGCGTCATCCACTGATGATAAGGCTTTAATATCGTTCCAGTTCCATTGAATTTTCTCAAGCCAACTCCTGCCGAACAGCATTGGGCCATTGCCTGGAGGTAAGTGATTGGCTGGTGATTGGTGAGTAGCTTTTCTTTTTCTTTTCCTTTATCAGTAGGTGACCTTTATCATTGTTGTTGTCAAATTAAGTTTATCTAGGGGTTAAGTCATGGCAGGAGAGCTCGGACACGTGTCATGCTCCTCCTGTGCTTTGTGGGAACTCAGGGACGCTTCCAGTGTCCCTGACGACTACATGTGCGGGAAGTGTGACCTGCTGCAGCTCCTAACAGACCGCATTGCGGCACTGGAGTTGCGGGTGGATTCACTCTGGAGCATCCGCGATGCTGAGGATGCCGTGAATAGCACGTTTAGTGAGTTGGTCACACCACGGGTAAAGGTTACGCAGACAGATAGGGGATGGGCGACCAACAGGAAGAGCAGTGGAAGAAAGGTAGTGCAGAGATCCCGTGCGGTCATCCCCCTCCAAAACAGATACACCGTTTTGGGTACCGTTGAGGGGGATGACTCATCAGGGGAGGGCAGCAGCAGACAAGTTCATGGCACCGTGGGTGGCTCTGCTGCACAGGAGGGCAGGAAAAAGAGTGGGAGAGCTATAATGATAGGGGATTCTATTGTAAGGGGAATAGATAGGCGTTTCTGCGGCCGCAACTGAGACTCCAGGATGGTATGTTGCCTCCCTGGTGCAAGGGTCAAGGATGCCTCGGAGCGGGTGCAGGACATTTTGGAGGGGGGGGGGTCAACAGCCAGTTGTCGTGGTGCATATAGGTACCACCGAATAGGTAAAAAACGGGATGAGGTCCTACAAGCTGAATTTAGGGAGCTAGGGGCTAAATTAAAAAGTAGGACCTCAAAGGTAGTAAGCTCAGGGTTGCTACCAGTGCCACGTGCTCGTCAGAGTAGGAATCGCAGGATAGCTCAGATGAATACGTGGCTTGAGGAGTGATGCAGAAGGGAGGGATTCAAATTCCTGGGACATTGGAGCCGGTTCTGGGGGAGGTGGGACCAGTACAAACCGGACGGTCTGCACCTGGGCAGGACCAGAACCAATGTCCGAGGGGGAGTGTTTGCTAGTGTCGTTGGGGAGAGGTTAAACTAATATGGCAGGGGGATGGGAACCTATGCAGGGAGACAGAGGGAAGTAGAATGGGGGCAGAAGCAAAAGGTAGAAAGAAGAAAAGTAAAAGTGGAGGGCAGAGAAACCCAAGGCAAAAAGCAAAAAGGGCCACATTACAGCAAAATTCTAAAGGGGCAAAGTGTGTTAAAAAGACAAGCCTGAAGGCTCTGTGCCTCAATGCGAGGAGTATTCGGAATAAGGTGGACGAATTAACTGCGCAGATAATTGGCATCACGGAGACATGGCTCCAGGATGGCCACGACTGGGAACTCAACATCCAGGGGCATTCAACATTCAGGAAGGATAGACAGAAAGGAAAAGGAGCTGGGATAGCGTTGCTGGTTAAAGAGGAAATTAATGCAATAGTAAGGAGGGACATTAGCCTGGATGATGTAGAATCGGTATGGGTGGAGCTACGGAATACCAAAGGGCAGAAAACGCTAGTGGGAGTTGTGCACAGACCATCAAACAGTAGTAGTGAAGTTGGGGACAGCATCAAACAAGAAATTAGGGATGTGTGCAATAAAGGTACAGCAGTTATCATGGGCGACTTTAATCTACATATAGATTGGGTTAACCAAACTGGTAGCAATACGGTGGAGGAGGATTTCCTGAAATGTATTCGGGATGGTTTTCTAGAACAATATGTCGAAGAACCAACTAGAGAGCTGGCCATCCTAGACTGGGTGATGTATAATGAGAAGGGACATAGAAACATAGAAACATAGGACTAATTAGCAATCTTGTTGTGCGAGGCCCCTTGGGGAAGAGTGACCATAATATGGTAGAATTCTTTATTAAGATAGAGAGTGATAATGTTAATTCAGAAACTAGGGTCCTGAACTTAAAGAAAGGTAACTTCAATGGTATGAGACATGAATTGGCTAGAATAGACTGGCAAATTATACTTAAGGGGTTGACGGTGGATAGGCAATGGCAAACATTTAAAGATCACATGGATGAACTTCAACAATTGTACATCCTTGTCTGGAGTAAAAATAAAACGGGGAAGGTAGCTCAACCGTGGCTAACAAGGGAAATTAAGGATAGCATTAAATCCAAGGAAGAGGCATATAAATAGACCAGAAAATGCAGCAAACCTGAGGACTGGGAGAAATTTAGAATTCAGCAGAGGAGGACAAGGGGTTTAATTAGGAGGGGGAAATAGAGTACGAGAGGAAGCTTGCTGGGAACATAAAAACTGACTGCAAAAGCTTCTATAGATATGTGAAGAGAAAAAGATTAGTGAAGACAAACATTGGTCCCTTGCAGTCAGATTCAGTTGAATTTATAATGGAGAACAAAGAAATGGCAGATCAGTTGAACAAATACTTTGGTTCTGTCTTCACAAAGGGAGACACAAATAACCTTCCGGCAATACTAGGTGACCGAGGGTCTAGTGAGAAGGAGGAACTGAAGGAAATCCTTATTATGCGGGAAATTGTGTTCGGGAAATTGATGGGATTGAAGGCCGATAAATCCTCGGGGCCTGATAGTCTGCATCCCAGAGTACTTAAGGATGTGGCCCTAGAAATAGTGGATGCATTGGTGATCATTTTCCAACAGTCTATCGACTCTGGATCGGTTTCTGTGGACTGGAGGGTAGCTAATCTAAAACCACTTTTAAAAAAAAGATGGAGAGAGAAAATGGGTAATTATAGACCTCCAGCCCCTAAACCCTCCCTATCTCTGTAACCCCCTCCAGCCCCTACACCCCTCCCTATTTCTGTAACCCCCTCCAGCCCCTACACCCCTTCCTATCTCTGTAATCTCCTCCAGCCCCTACACCTCTCCCTATCTCTGTAACCTCCTCCAGCTCCTGCACCCCTCCCTATCTCTGTAATCTCCTCCAGCCCCTACACCCCTCCCTATCTCTGTAACCTCCTCCAGCTCCTACATCCCTCCCTATCTCTGTAACCTCCTCCAGCTCCTACACCCCTCCCTATCTCTGTAACCTCCTCCAGCTCCTACATCCCTCCCTATTTCTGTAACCCCCCTCCAGCCCCTACATCCCTCCCTATCTCTGTAACCCCCTCCAGCCCCTACACCCCTTCCTATCTCTGTAATCTCCTCCAGCCCCTACACCCCTCCCTATCTCTGTAACCTCCTCCAGCTCCTACATCCCTCCCTATCTCTGTAACCTCCTCCAGCTCCTACACCCCTCCCTATCTCTGTAACCCCCTCCAGCTCCTACATCCCTCCCTATCTCTGTAACCTCCTCCAGCCCCTACACCCCTCCCTATCTCTGTAACCCCCTCCAGCCCCTACACCCCTCCCTATCTCTGTAACCTCCTCCAGCTCCTACACCCCTCCCTATTTCTGTAACCCCCTCCAGCCCCTACATCCCTCCCTATCTCTGTAACCCCCTCCAGCCCCTACACCCCTCCCTATCTCTGTAACCTCCTCCAGCTCCTACACCCCTCCCTATCTCTGTAACCCCCTCCAGCCCCTACACCCCTCCCTATCTCTGTAACCTCCTCCAGCCCCTACACCCCTCCCTATCTCTGTAACACCCTCCAGCCCCGACACCTCTCCCTATCGATGTAACCCCCTCCAGCCCCTACATCCCTCCCTATCTCTGTAACCTCCTCCAGCCCCTACACCCCTCCCTATCTCTGTAACCCCCTCCAGCCCCTACACCCCTCCCTATCTCTGTAACCTCCTCCAGCCCCTACACTTCTCCCTATCTCTGTAACCTCCTCCAGCCCCTACACCCCTCCCTATCTCTGTAACCCCCTCCAGCCCCTACACCCCTCCCTATCTCTGTAACCTCCTCCAGCCCCTAAACCCCTCCCTATCTCTGTAACCTCCTCCAGCCCCTACACCTCTCCCTATCTCTGTAACCTCCTCCAGCCCCTACACCCCTCCCTATCTCTGTAACCCCCTCCAGCCCCTACATCCCTCCCTATCTCTGTAACCTCCTCCAGCCCCTACACCCCTCCCTATCTCTGTAACCCCCTCCAGCCCCTACACCCCTCCCTATCTCTGTAACCTCCTCCAGCCCCTACACTTCTCCCTATCTCTGTAACCTCCTCCAGCCCCTACACCCCTCCCTATCTCTGTAACCCCCTCCAGCCCCTACACTCCTCCCTATCTCTGTAACCTCCTCCAGCCCCTAAACCCCTCCCTATCTCTGTAACCTCCTCCAGCCGCTACAACCCTCCTAGATCTCTGCGCTCCTCCAATTCTGGCCTCTTGCCCATCTCCCCGATTTACATCGCTCCACCATCGGTGGCCGTGCCTTCAGCTGCCTGGGCCCCAAGCTCTGGAACTCCCTCCCTAAACCTCTCCATCTTTCTAAACAAATACCAACTAAACGGCGCCTTTAATGTAGTGGAAACATCCCAAGGCGCCTCGCAGTAGCCTAAATCAGGTCAAATTTGACACGGGGCCACTTAAGGAGATATTGGGGCTGATGAACAAAAGCTGGGTCAAAGAGGTCGGTTTTAAGGAGGGTTTTCAAGGAGGAGAGAGAGAGAGATGGGGAGGTTTAGGGAGGGAGTTCCAGAGCTTGGGGCCCAGGCAGCTGAAGGCACGGCCACCGATGGTGGAGCGATGGACATCAGGGATGGGCAAGAGGACAGAATTGGAGGTGTATTGATATCCCAGGCCCAATGGCGGTATCTATTAATCATTTTGTAGTTCCTAATCAGAAACGCAATTAGCCACATGTGGCCAGTGTCTAACCTATTGTGCTAACGTGTGATCCTTTTTTCATTCGTTCCTGGGAAGTGGGCGGTCGCTGGCCAAGGCCAGTATTTATTGCCCATTCCCTCGTCGCCACTTGTGAAGGTGGTGGTGAGCCGCCTTCTTGAACCGCTGCAGTCCGTGTGGTGAAGGTGCTCCCACAGTGCTGTTAGGGAGGGAGTTCCAGGATTGTGACCCAGCGACGATGAAGGAACGGCCGATATATTCCCAAGTCGAGGGATGGTGTGTGTGTGACTGGGAGGGGAACGTGGAGGTGGGGGTGTTCCCATGGACCTGCTGCCCTGGTCCTTCGAGGCGGGTAGAGGCCGCGGGTTTGGGAGGTGTTGCCGAAGAAGCCTTGGCGAGTTGCCGCGGTGCAACTTGTAGACGGTGCACACCGCAGCCACGGTGCGCCGGTGGTGGAGGGAGTGAGTGTTGGAGGTGGTGGAGGGAGTGAGTGTTGGAGGTGGTGGAGGGAGTGAGTGTTGGAGGTGGTGGAGGGAGTGAGTGTTGGAGGTGGTGGAGGGAGTGAGTGTTGGAGGTGGTGGAGGGAGTGAGTGTTGGAGGTGGTGGACGGAGTGAGTGTTGGAGGTGGTGGAGGGAGTGAGTGTTGGAGGTGGTGGAGGGAGTGAGTGTTGGAGGTGGTGGAGGGAGTGAGTGTTGGAGGCGGTGGAGGGAGTGAGTGTTGGAGGTGGTGGACGGAGTGAGTGTTGGAGGTGGTGGAGGGAGTGAGTGTTGGAGGTGGTGGAGGGAGTGAGTGTTGGAGGTGGTGGAGGGAGTGAGTGTTGGAGGTGGTGGAGGGAGTGAGTGTTGGAGGTGGTGGAGGGAGTGAGTGTTGGAGGTGGTGGGGAGCATGCCCATCGAGCGGGCTCTGTGGAAAGGTGTTCGCAGGTGAGCTGCGGAGATGGGTAAAAAATCTTGGGGTTCTGCTTAGTGCCCAGCGAGCTTTGCGATAGGACCTTTCTCTGAGGGAAGGCGGGGAGAGAGTCTTCAGTAAGATTAACTCCAGTGTTTGGAGAACATTTCTCATCGAGACTAAACTCCACACATCAAACCACGGTTTCTGAATCTCAGCCATGTTGAAGCAACAGTTTACTAAACAAATAGGAGAAATATATATCTGGTTCTCACAGATGGGAATCACTTGCTCACAAGGACACATGTTTTTACTTATAATCTGTAAACATTCATAATTTCACTCTCTTGCCCAGTTGGATTCCTCACTCTTTTCACAGCTAGCTCACCTTAACCCCTTAAACATCAGCGAGATCTCCTCCCGCCAGTTTCTCTTTCCCTTTTTAAGTAGTCCCCTGACGTCAAGAATGACTTATTTCCATGACAACTGCACAGGGTATTGGTGAGGCCACACCTGGAGTACTGCGTGCAGTTTTGGTCTCCGTATTGAAGGAGGGATGTACTTGCAAGCGCTCTACTCGGAACTCCTTCGCGGCAAGCGAGCCCCAGGTGGGCAGAGGAAACGTTACAAGGGACCACCCTCAAAGCCTCCCTGATAAAGTGCAACATCCCCACCGACACCTGGGAGTCCCTGGCCCAAAGACCACTCTTCCCTAAGTGGAGGGAGTGCATCCGGGAGGGCGCTGAGCGCCTCGAGTCTCGTCGCCGAGAGCGTGCAGAAACCAAGCGCAGACAGCGGAAGGAGTATGCGGCAAACCAGTCCCACCCTCCCCTTCCCTCAACCACTGTCTGTCCCACCTGTGACAGGGACTGTGGTTCTCGTATTGGACCGTTCAGTCACCTAAGGACTTATTTTTAGAGTGGAAGCAAGTCTTCCTCGACTCCGAGGGACTGACCATGATGATGGTGATCAGCAGCACTAAGGTTTGAGCCCTGAATGGCTGTATGGCTCAGAGACATGGACCATGTACAGTAGACACCTCAAGTCGCTGGAGAAATACCACCAACGATGTCTCCGCAAGATCCTACAAATCCCCTGGGAGGACAGACGCACCAACGTTAGCCTCGACCAGGCCAACATCCCCAGCATCGAAGCACTGACCACACTCGACCAGCTCCGCTGGGCAGGGCCACATTGTCCGCATGCCCCCCAGACACGAGACTCCCCAAAGCAAGCGCTCTACTCGGAACTCCTTCACGGCAAGCGAGCCCCAGGTGGGCAGAGGAAACGTTACAAGGGACCACCCTCAAAGCCTCCCTGATAAAGTGCAACATCCCCACCGACACCTGGGAGTCCCTGGCCCAAAGACCAGTCCCGCCCTAAGTGGAGGAAGTGCATCCGGGAGGGCGCTGAGCACCTCGAGTCTCGTCGCCGAGAGCGTGCAGAAACCAAGCGCAGGCAGCGGAAGGAGCGTGCGGCAAACCAGTCCCACCCTCCCCTTCCCTCAACCACTGTCTGTCCCACCTGTGACAGGGACTGTGGCTCTCGTATTGGACTGTTCAGTCACCTGAGAACTCGCTTCAGGAGTGGAAGCAAGTCTTCCTTGATTCCGAGGGACTGCCTATGATGATGATACTTGCATTGGAGGCAGTTCAGAGAAGGTTCACTCGGTTGATTCCGGGAATGAGGGGGTTGTCTTATGAGGAAAGGTTGAGCAGGTTGGGCCTCTACTCATTGGAGTTTAGAAGAATGAGAGGTGATCTTATTGAAACTTATAAGATTCTGAGGGGGCTGGACAGGGTAGATGCACAGAGGATGTTTCCCCTCGCGGGGGAATCTAGAACTAGGGGGCACATAGTCTCAGAATAAGGGGCCGCCCATTTAGAGCTGAGATGAGGAGGAATTTCTTTTCTCAGAGGGTTGTAAATCTGTGGAATTCTCTGCCCCAGAGAGCTGTGGAGGCTGGGACATTGAATATATTTAAGGCTGAGTAAGACAGAGTTTTGAGCGATAAGGGAGTGAAGGGTTATGGGGAGCGGGCGGGGAAGTGGAGCTGAGTCCATGATCGGGTCAGCCATGATCGTATTAAATGGCGGAGCAGGCTCGAGGGGCCGAATGGCCGACTCCTGCTCCTATTTCTTATGTTCATATGATCTAAAGTGAGTTCTCAGGTGACTGATGAATCCAATGCAGGACCTACAGTCTCTGTCACAGGTGGGACAGACAGTGGTTGAGGGAAGGGGAGGGTGGGACTGGTTTGCCGCACGCTCCTTCCGTTGCCTGCGCTTGATTTCTGCACGCTCTCGGCGACGAGACTCGAGGTGCTCAGCGCCCTCCCGGATGCACTTCCTCCACTTAGGACGGACTGGTCTTTGGGCCAGGGACTCCCAGGTGTCGGTGGGGGATGTTGCACTTTATCAGGGAGGCTTTGAGGGTGGTCCCTTGTAACGTTTCCTCTGCCCACCTTTGGCTCGTTTGCCGTGAAGGAGTTCCGAGTAGAGCGCTCGCTTTGGGGAGTCTCGTGTCTGGGGGCCATGTGGACAATGTGGCCCTGCCCAGCGGAGCTGGTCGAGTGTGGTCAGTGCTTCGATGCTGGGGATGTTGGCCTGGTCGAGGACGCTAACGTTGGTGCGTCTGTCCTCCCGGGGGATTTACGGGAACTTGCGAAGACATCGTTGGTGGTATTTCTCCGGCGACTTGAGGTGTCTACTGTACATGGTCCGTGTCTCTGAGCCATACAGGAGGGCGGGTATCACTACAGCCCTGTAGACCATGAGCTGGGTGCCGAGTTTGAGATCCTGGTCTTTGAACACTCTCTTCCTCAGGCGGTCGAAGGCTGCACTGGCGCACTGGAGGCAGTGTTGGATCTCGCCGTCAACATTTGCCCTCACTGACAGGGGGCTCCCGAGGTATAGGAAGTGGTCCACTTTGTCTAGGGCCGCGCCGTGCATCCTGATTATCAGGGAACAGTGCTGTGTGGCAGGGCAGTTTGCCTTAACGGATGTTTAATAAGAGGCTTAAAGCAACAGTTTACCAAACAAATCCGAGAAATATATATCTGGTTCTCACAGATAGGAATCACTCTGCTGACAAGGGCACATGTTTCTATTTCAAATCTGTAAACATTCGCAATGCATTCCTCACTCTTTTCACAGCTATTCCCATTAACCCCTTAAACATCAGCGGGATCTGCTGATCTCCCCAGGATGTTCCCCATTTACATCCCATGACATCATACATTTGTATTTATATAGCGCCTTTAACGTAGTGAACATTCCCAAGGCGTTTCACAGCAGCATCAGTCAGACACACATGTGACCCCGAGCCACAGAAGGTGATTTTTGGACAAGTGACTAAAAGCTGGGTCAAAGAGGTGGGTTTTAAGGAGCGTCTTAAAGGAGGAGAGAGAGGCGGAGAGGTTTAGGGAGGGAGTTCCAGAGCTTGGGGCCCAGGCAGCTGAAGGCACGGCCACCGCTGGTGGGTTCCTTCTACACTTGCTTCTGCAAATACTCCAAAGGTAATCACAGCACGGGCTTAGATACAGAGTAAAGCTCCCTCTCCACTGTCCCATCAAACACTCCCAGGGCAGGGACAGGGGGTTAGATACAGAGTAAAGCTCCATCTACACTGTCCCATCAAACACTCCCAGGGAAGGTTCAGGTACAGCACGGGGTTAGATACAGAGTAAAGCTCCCTCTACACTGTCCCATCAAACACTCCCAGGGCAGGTACAGCACGGGGTTAGATACAGAGTAAAGCTCCCTCTACACTGTCCCATCAAACACTCCCAGGGCAGGTACAGCACGGGGTTAGATACAGAGTAAAGCTCCCTCTACACTGTCCCATCAAACACTCCCAGGGCAGGTACAGCACAGGGTTAGATACAGAGTAAAGCTCCCTCTACACTGTCCCATCAAACACTCCCAGGGCAGGTACAGGGGGTTAGATACAGAGTAAAGCTCCCTCTACACTGTCCCATCAAACACTCCCAGGGCAGGTACAGGGGGTTAGATACAGAGTAAAGCTCACTCTGCACTGTCCCATCAAACACTCCCAGGGCAGGTACAGCACGGGGTTAGATACAGAGTAAAGCTCCCTCTACACTGTCCCATCAAACACTCCCAGGGCAGGTACAGGGGGTTAGATACAGAGTAAAGCTCCCTCTACACTGTCCAATCGAAGTGCCACAATTTCCCGCACCAGTTATCCCGTGGCTCTGATGAATGCCAAGTTGGGAGCCGTTCTGGGAACTGGATTGACATGGGATTTCGTCTGATTGGTTAATTTTGGACAGCGACCCGGACCTCTGAATTCTAAGGGCTTCACCTATCTCAGCCAGCCAGCCAACTCGATATTTATACGTGTTGTGGGTGTGGCTGCACTTACCAGGCTCGGGCAGCCAAATTTGGTCTGTTTTTTGCAAGTCGAGTTTATTTTAAGGAGGGATTGTGGGTCTGTGATCCTGAAACCATCGCGTAGTACATCAGCGGTCCTGACGTGAGAATGTTACTTTTGGCCGGCGAACACGTTAGCAAAATATTTACGGTCTAAACGGACAGCAGATTTCCCTGATGGACGATCACGGGGTGCAGAACCCAGGCCTGCCTAGAACAACAGGATTGACTCAATTCCACATGTTCCTTGGCCAGTCTTACACTGGCCCTCGATCTGTTGCTGAGGTTAAAAATAGAGGAAGTCTGTTTTGTGTCAGTCGGCATGCTGGCAGACATTCCCGGAGCCTCTTCCAGTATTTCGGGAGCGAGAGAAGTGGGGGGAGTGTATCACGCCCCCCCCCCTGCCCCTCTCCATCCGACCCCACCAGCGCTCACACAATCTGCCCACGCTTTGAGGAGGGAGACAGAGACAGAAGGAAAGAGATAAAGAGAGCGAGAGAGCGCTAAACAGAGAGAGAAAGAACTTGCATTTCCATAGCGCCTTTCACTCCCTCAGAACGTCCCAAAGCGCCTCACAGCCGATGAAGGACGTTTTTAAGTGCGGTCACTGTTGTATTGTGGGAAACGCGGCAGCCAGTTTGCGCACAGCAAGCTCCCACAAATCGCATTGAGATAATAACCCGGATCATCTGTTTTGTTGATGTCGGTTGAGGGATAAATATTGGCCCCAGGACACCGGGGAGAACTCCCCCTGCTCTTCTTCCAAATAGTGGGCGTGGGATCTTTTACATCCACCTGAGAGGGCAGACGGGGCCTCGATTTAACGTCTCATCCGAAAGATGGCCCCTCCGACAGTGCGGCACTCCCTCAGTACTGCCCCTCCGACAGTGCGGCTCTCCCTCAGTACTGCCCCTCCGAAAGTGCAGCGCTCCCTCAGTACTGCCCCTCCGACAGTGCGGCTCTCCCTCAGTACTGCCCCTCCGACAGTGCAGCGCTCCCTCAGTACTGCCCCTCCGACAGTGCGGTGCTCCCTCAGTACTGCCCCTCCGACAGTGCAGCGCTCCCTCAGTACTGCCCCTCCGACAGTGCGGCTCTCCCTCAGTACTGCCCCTCCGACAGTGCGGCACTCCCTCAGTACTGCCCCTCCGACAGTGCGGCTCTCCCTCAGTACTGCCCCTCCGAAAGTGCAGCGCTCCCTCAGTACTGCCCCTCCGACAGTGCAGCGCTCCCTCAGTACTGCCCCTCCGACAGTGCGGTGCTCCCTCAGTACTGCCCCTCCGACAGTGCGGCGCTCCCTCAGTACTGCCCCTCCAACAGTGCGGCACTCCCTCAGTACTGCCCCTCCGACAGTGCGGCGCACCCTCAGTACTGCCCCTCCGACAGTGCGGCACTCCCTCAGTGCTGCCCCTCCTACAGTGCGGCGCTCCCTCAGTACTGCCCCTCCGGCAGCGCAGTGCGGCGCTCCCTCAGTACTACCCCTCCCACAGTAGGGCGCTCCCTCAGTACTGCCCCTCCGACAGCGCAGTGCGGCGCTACCTCAGTACTGTCCCTCCCACAGTACGGCGCTCCCTCAGTATTGCCCCTCCGACAGTGCGGCGCTCCCTCAGTACTGTCCCTCCGACAGTGCGGCACTCCCTCAGTACTGCCCCTCCGACAGTGCAGCGCTCCCTCAGTACTGCCCCTCCGACAGCGCAGTGTGGCGCTCCCTCAGTGCTGCCCCTCCGACAGTGCAGTGCTCCCTCAGTACCGCCCCTCCGACAGTGCGGGATGCCAGGGTGTTGGGATTGACTGACATATTCCAGTGAGGTAGAGCATTGTAGTGTCCGGATGGCCATTGGCAAGTCAAGTGATTCACTACCAGTGGAAACAATCTTTCCATGTTTTCCTTGAATTCTTCCTCAGATACCGGATGACGATCAAAGGCTCTTTATTGCAGTTCCAGGGAAAGCAATGTGATGATGTGGCCTGCTGAGTCAACGTAAACATCAACCGGCTGTGAACCGTTACACCCTGGACCTCAGACCAAGAGGTCACGGGGTCAAGGTGCGAAGGGCAGATGCTGGACAGAATTGCTCTCTGCGTCTCTCCAATTCTGGGCCCTCGCCCATTCCCCCACCACCCCCCCCGATCTCCATCGCTCCACCATCGGTGGCCGTGCCTTCAGCTGCCTGGGCCCCAAGCTCTGGAACTCCCTCCCTAAACCTCTCCGCCTCTCTCTCCTCCTTTAAGACATTCCTTAAAAACCACCTCTTTGACTATCATCATCATAGGCAGTCCCTCGGAGTCGAGGAAGACTTGCTTCCACTCTAACAGTGAGTTCTCAGGTGGCTGAACAGTCCAATACGGGAGCCACAGTCTCTGTCACAGGTGGGACAGACAGTGGTTGAGGGAAGGGGAGGGTGGGACTGGTTTGCCGCACGCTCCTTCCGCTGCCTGCGCTTGGTTTCTGCACGCTCTCGGGCGACGAGACTCGAGGTGCTCAGCGCCCTCCCGGATGCACTTCCTCCACTTAGGGCGGACTGGTCTTTGGGCCAGGGACTCCCAGGTGTCGGTGGGGATGTTGCACTTTATCAGGGGAGGCTTTGAGGGTGGTCCCTTGTAACGTTTCCTCTGCCCACCTGGAGCTCGCTGGCCGTGAAGGAGTTCCGAGTAGAGCGCTTGCTTTGGGAGTCTCGTGTCTGGGAGACATGCGGACAATGTGGCCCTGCCCAGCGGAGCTGGTCGAGTGTGGTCAGTGCTTCGATGCTGGGGATGTTGGCCTGGTCGAGGACGCTAACGTTGGTGCGTCTGTCCTCCCAGGGTGCCTCTTTGACCAAGCTTTTGATTAACCATGCCTAATGTCTGTGTATGTGGCTCGGGCTCACGGTTGTGTCTGATTTACACTCCTGTGAAGCGTCTTTGGGACATCTCATTATGTTAAAGGCACTATATAAATGCAAGTTGTTGTAATGGGTTGCAAGAAGGGTGATTGAGGGATCCATTGGCAGCATTTAAGAAATGGCTGGCAGAAAGGGTCAGTATTCTGGTATAATGAGGTCCAATGGGCTGAAGGGCCTTTGCAAATTGGCTTCTATGGCAAACGGAATGGAATCTACGAGTGAAGAGGCCTTAGTCCAGTTATACAGGGCCCTGGTGAGACCACACCTGGAGTATTGTGTGCAGTTTGGGTCTCCTTACCTCAGGAAGGATATACTTGTCATAGAGGGAGTGCAGCGAAGGTTCACCAGACTGATTCCTGGGATGGGGGGATTGTCCTATGAGGAGAGATTGAGCAGACCGGGCCGATATTCTCTGGAGTTTAGAAGAATGAGAGGTGATCTCATTGAAACATAGCAGATTCTGAGGGGGATTGACAGGGTAGATGCAGGGAGGGTGTTTCCCCCCCCCGGGGCTGGGGAGTCTAGAACCAGGGGTCACACAGTCTCAGGATAAGGGGTCGGCCATTGAGGACTGAGATGAGGAGGAATTTCTTCACTCGGAGGGTGGTGAATCTTTGGAATTCTCTGCCCCAGAGGGCTGTGGAGTCTCAGTCGTTGAGTATATTCCAGGCTGGGATCGAGAGATTTTTGGAGTCTCGGGGAATCGAGGGATCGGGCGGGAAAGTGGAGTTGAGGTCGAAGATCAGCCGTGATCTCATTGAATGGCAGAGCAGGCTCGAGGGGCCAATGGCGGAGCAGGCTCGAGGGCCCAATGGCGGAGCAGGCCCGAGGGCCCAATGGCGGAGCAGGCTCGAGGGCCCAATGGCAGAACAGGCTCGAGGGCCCAATGGCAGAGCAGGCTCGAGGACCCAATGGTGGAGCAGGCTCGAGGGCCCAATGATGGAGCCGGCTCGAGGGCCCAATGGCAGAACAGGCTCGAGGGCCCAATGGCAGAGCAGGCTCGAGGACCCAATGGTGGAGCAGGCTCGAGGGCCCAATGATGGAGCCGGCTCGAGGGCCCAATGGCGGAGCAGGCTCGAGGGCCCAATGGCGGAGCAGGCTCGAGGGGCCCAATGGCCGACTCCTGCTCCGAGTTCAGTTGAATCTCTATCTTGAGGGAAAGGCTGAAAACAGTTTCATTTCAGGGAAAAGCAAATCTCTCGCTGCCTTGACGGGAGGAATTAAATTTCTCTGACGAGGGATTTTTCCCGAGGGGAAAAGAGCTTGGAATGGGAGCAGAGTAACTCCTAAACCCTGAGCCTTCTTTTAACGTGCTCCCGGGATGTGGGCTTCGCTGGCAAGGCCGGAATTTATTGCCCATCCCCCAGCGAGAAGGTGGAGGTGAGCCGCCTTCCTGAACCGCTGCAGTCCGTGTGGTGAAGGTGTTCCCACAGTGTCTCTCCCTTTCTGTCAGTCTCTCTGTCTCCCTCTCTCTCTCTCTCTCTGTCTGTCTCCCTCTCTCTGTCTCTCTGTCTCCCTCTCTCTCTTTCTGTCTCCCTCTCTCTGTCTCCCTCTCTCTGTCTCTCTCTCTCTGTCTGTCCCTCTGTCCCTCGCTCTCTCAGTCTCTCTCTTGCTGTCTCTCTCTCTCTCTCTATCCCTCTCTCTCTCTCTGTGTGTCTCTCTCTCTCTGTCTCTCTGTCTTCTCTCTCTCTCTGTCTCTCTCTCATTATCTTTCTCTCCCTCTCTCTGTCCCTCTCTCTGTCCCTTTCTCTGTCCCTTTCTCTGTCTCTCTCTGTCCCTTTTTCTGTCTCTCTCTGTCCCTTTCTCTCTCTCTCTCTGTCCCTTTCTCTCTCTCTCTCTGTCTGTCTCTCTCTCTCTCTCTCTCTGTCCCTTTCTCTCTCTCTCTCCCTCTCACTCTGTCTCGCATTCTCTGTCCCTCTGCCTGTTCCTCTCTCTGTCGCTCTCTCGCTCTCCCTCTCCCTCTCCCTCGTTCTCTCTCCCTCTCACTCTCTCCCTCTCACTCTCCCTCTCACTCTCCCTCTCACTCTGTCTCTCTCTCTCTGTCCCTCTGTCTGTTCCTCGCTCTCTCTCTCTCTCTCTCTCGGTCTCTCTGTCCCTCTGTTCCTCGCTCATTCTCTCTCTTTCTTGCTCTCCCTCGCTCACTCTCCCTCTCTCTCTGCCTCTTGATATGTCCTTACTATACAGTATAAATGCACACGAGGCCCATACTTGAGAGAAAGTCACTCTGTGACCAGTTACCTTTATTACCAAGACCTCAAGTGATGAAGGTGGGTGGAGCTTCCCCTTTTATACCTGAAAGTCCAGGTTAGGAGTGTCTCCCACAAGTTCACCACCTAGTGGTCAATGTTCTCAAGGTGTACAACTTCTGTCAGTTTATACATGGGTTACAATGACAGTTAAATAAATGACATCACCTCCCCCCCCAAAGTCTTATTGGGATCACAGGTTGAGTCTCTCTGGTGGTTTACGCTCCCTTGTAGAGCGCATGAGTTGGGGCTCCGGTTGTTGGGCGCTGGCCTGAGTGTCTGCTGTTTGCGGTGCCTCAGGCCTGTCCGGACTGCCCACAGTGACTGGGCTCTCCTCCCTTTGGTTCCGGTGTTCGGTCACCTGTGGTGGAGTGAACTCTACATCGTGTTCTTCCTCTGCTTCTTCTATGGGGTTGCTGAACCTCCTTTTTGTTTGATTCACGTGTTTGCGGCAGATTTGTCCATTGGTAAGTTTAACTACCAGAATCCTATTCCCCTCTTTGGCAACCACAGTGCCTGTGAGCCATTTGGGCCCTGCAGCGTAGTTGAGGACAAAAACAGGGTCATTTACATCAATACATCACGCCCTCGCATTCCTGTCATGGTAGTGATATTGTGACTGGTGCCTGCTCTCAACAATTTCTTTCATGGTGGGGTGTATAAGGGATAACCTGGTTTTGAGTGACCTTTTCATTAGCAGCTCTGCGGGTGGAACCCCTGTGAGCGAGTGTGGTCAGGATCTATTGGCCAACAGGAGGAATGATAAGCGGCTTTGTAGGGAACCCCCTTGGATTCTGAGCATCCCCTGTTTGATTATCTGCACTGCTCGTTCTGCCTGGCTGTTTGAGGCCGGCTTGAACGGTGCCATTCTAACATGGTTAATTCCATTGCCTGCCATGAAATCCTGGAATTCAGTGCTTGTGAAGCACGGGCCATTGTCGCTGACCAAAATGTCCGGTAGACCGTGGGTGGCGAACATTGCCCGTAGACTTTCTACCGTGGCACAGGATGTGCTTGAATTTAAAATGTCACACTCAATCCATTTGGAGTAGGGGTCTACTACAACCAAAAACATTTTTCCCATGAAAGGACCTGCATAGTCCACATGGATGCGTGACCATGGCTTGGCGGGCCAGGACCAGGGGCTAAGGGGGGCTTCCTTGGATGCGTTGACCAGCTGGGCATACGTGTTGCACCTGCGAACACAAAGTTCCAGGTCTGCGTCTATCCCTGGCCACCAAACGTGTGACCTGGCAATTGCCTTCATCATGACAATGCCCGGGTGCTCATTGTGGAGTTCTCTGATGAACACCTCTCTGCCCATCTGGGGCATGACTACGCGGTTTCCCCTCAGTAGGCAATCGGCCTGAATCGAGAGTTCATCCTTGCGCCTGTGAAATGGTTTAAACTCCACAGGGCATTCCCCGTACGTGGCTGCCCAGTCCCCATTCTGGACACAGTTCTTAACTAAAGACAGTAGCGGGTCTCTATTTGTCCAGACTTTAATCTGACTGGCTGTCACAGGTGAGCCTTCACTTTCGAAAGCTTCAATAGCCATGACCATCTCAGCAGCATGCTCGGTAGCCCCCTCAGTGGTGGCTAGTGGGAGCCTGCTGAGTGCATCGGCGCAGTTTTCAGTGCCCGGTCTGTGCTGAATTGTGTAGTCATAGGAGGCTAACGTAAGTGCCCACCTCTGTATGCAGGCCGATGCATTCGCATTTATGGCCTTGTTGTCGGCCAAAAGGGACGTTAGGGGTTTATGATCTATCTCCAGCTCAAATTTCCTGCCAAACAGTTACTGGTGCATTTTTTTTCCTGCATATACACATGTTAGTGCTTCCTTTTCTACCATCCCGTAGCCCCTTTCTGCCTGAGACAGACTTCTGGAGGCATAAGCTACCGGCTGTAACTGACCCTTGGCATTGACATGCTGCAACACACACCCGACACCATAGGACGACGCATCGCATGTTAAAACAAGTTTCTTACATGGGTCATATAACGTTAACAGTTTGTTGGAACATAACAAGTTGCGTGCTCTATTAAAAGCCCTTTCCTGGCTGTCCCCCCCAGACCCATTCGTGACCTTTGCGTAGGAACACATGTAGCGGCTCTAGCAGCGTGCTCAATTTGGGAAGAAAGTTACCAAAATAGTTCAGGAGCCCCAGGAACGAACGCAGCTCCGTCGTGTTACGGGGTCTGGGTGCTCTCTGGATCGCTTCCGTTTTGGACGCAGTAGGTCTGATCCCGTCTGCTGCTACCCTGATCCCCAGGAATTCTACCTCTGGAGCTAAGAAGACGCACTTCGCCTTTTTCAGTCGCACCCCTACCCGGTCCAGTCTGCGTAGCACCTCCTCCAGGTTGTGGAGGTGTTCTTCAGTATCGTAACCCGTGATGAGGATGTCGTCCTGAAAAACCACCGTCCCTGGAATCGACTTGAGGAGACTTTCCATATTTCGTTGGAAGATCGCGGCGGCCGAGCGAATCCCGAACGGACATCTGTTGTACTCAAACAACCCCTTGTGTGTCGTGATGGTGGTCAGCTTCTTCGACTCACTCGCCAGCTCCTGGGTCATGTAAGCTGAGGTCAGGTCCAATTTTGAAAAAAGTTTGCCACTGGATAGCGTCGCAAAGAGGTCCTCCGCTCTCGGTAGCGGGTACTGGTCTTGGAGTGACACCCGATTGATGGTGGCCTTGTAATCGCCATATATCCTGACCGACCCATCCGCCTTGAGCACCGGCACAATCGGGCTCGCCCAGTCACTGAATTCGACTGGCGAGATGATGCCTTCCCTCAGCAGGCGGTCCAATTCACATTCTATCTTTTCCCGCATCACGTACAGCACCGCTCTGGCCTTGTGGTGTACTGGCCTGGCGTCCGGGTTTATGTGAATCACTACCTTGGTCCCCATGAAAGTGAAATAATGAGTCAAATTTGTCCAGGACCTGTGAGCATGATATTCACTCTACAGAGGAAATTGCATTGACATCGCCCCATTTCCAGTTCATGACAGCAAGCCAACTCCTCCCCAGTATTGCGGGACCGTCCCCTGGGACAATCCAGAGTGGCAACCTGTTCTCCGAATCTTTGTGGGTCACGACTACCGTGGCGCTGCCTAGCACCGGAATGATCTGCTTTGTATATGTCCGTAGCTGTGCGTCAATCGGCAATAATTTTGGCCTACTGGCCTTGGACACCCACAACCTTTCAAACTGTTTGATACTCATCAGGGACTGTCTAGCCCCCGTGTCTAGCTCCATTGATACTGGGATGCCATTGAGGAGCACTTTCATCATTATCGGTGGCGTCCTGGTGTATGAACTATATATGTGCTCCACATGAACCCGCTGAACTTCAGCTTCCAGCGATTTCCCCCAGTATTCATTTGGCCTCGTAGGGCTTACACTGGGCCTGTCCTCCTCGTACATCAACCTGGCTACAGACTTCCTGCACATACGCGCCAAGTGACCGCTGACATTGCAGTTTCTGCAGGTATATTGCTGATACCTGCAAGCTCTGGCTGGGTATTTGCCTCCACACCTCCAGCATGAGCTGGAGGCCCAGTTGTTGGAAACAAAAGGTCCATTACCAGTCGATCATCTCTGACTGTCTCTGTGACTGTCCTTAAGCGCCCCATTAACAGGTGTTGATGGCCCCATTACTGGACGCATTGTCCCTTGCGATAGCATGAATCGCCGTTCAGCTAGCCATTGTCTCTGCTGAATTCCCCCTTTGGGTTCGACTACATGCTGGGGCATGTCCAATTGCCCCTGTCTGCCTAGAGAACTGTGTGCCGCGTTAACAATGTTGACTCCCTGGTCATTTGCCGCATTTGAGCCAAGATTTTTATCATACATCATTCTGGTCTCTTCCTCCCCTGAGATAAGTGTCTGGGCCATCAAAGCCGCTGTTTCCAGGGTCAAGTCTTTGGTCTCAATCAGTTTCCTGAAAACCCCAGCGTGCCCGATGCCCTCAATAAAAAAGTCTCGCAGCATCTCCGCTCTGCATGTATCTGGGAACTTACATAGGCTCACCAGTCGCTGGAGGTCTGCCACGAAGTCTGGAACGCTTTGCCCTTCTCGCCGCCGGTGAGTGTAAAACCAGTGTCTCGCCATGTGCATGCTGCTCGCCGGTTTAAGGTGTTCCCTGATCAACTTACTGAGCTCTTCGAACGTCTTGTCCGCCGGCTTCTCTGGCGCTAGAAGGTCCTTCATCAGGGAGTACGTCCTGGATCCACAAACCGTCAGGAGATGAACCCTGCGTTTGTCGGCCGAATCCTGTCCCAACCATTCCCTAGTGACAAAACTTTGTTGTAGTCTCTCAATAAAGTCGTCCCAATCATCACCAACACAGTACGTCTCGTCTGTGCTGCAAGTGGCCATGCTCGCATGGCTTAAATCCCAGTTTCTCGTCGCCAATGATATGTTCTTACTATACAGTATAAATACACACGAGGCCCATACTTGAGAGAAGGTCACTCTGTGACCAGTTACCTTTATTACCAAGACCTCAAGTGATGAAGGTGGGTGGAGCTTCCCCTTTTATACCTGAAAGTCCAGGTTAGGAGTGTCTCCCACAAGTTCGCCCCCTTGTGGTCAGTGTTCTCAAGGTGTACAACTTAGGTCAGTTTATACATGGGTTACAATGCTAGTTGAATACATGACACCTCTCACTCTCTCTGTCCCTCTCTCTCACTCTTTCCTTTCTCCGGCCCCCGCTCTCTCCCTCCTTCTCTCACTTTCTCTCTCTGAACCTCGCTCTCTCTCTGTCCCACCCTCACTCTCTCTCTGTCTCTCTCTCTCTGTCTCTGTCTCTTTCCCTCTGTCTCTCTCTCTCACTTTCTCTCTTGCTCTCTCTCTCCCTCTCTCTCTCTCTCTCTCTCTCTCTGTGTCCCTCTCTCTCTCCCTCTCTCCTCTGTCCCTCATTCTCTCTCTCTCTCTCTGTCTCTGTCTCTCTGTCTCTCTCTCTCGCCCTCTCTCTCTCTCTTTCTCTCTCTCTCTTTCTCTCTCCCTCTCACTCTCTCCTCTGTCCCTCGCTCTCTCTCTCTCCCTCTCTCCCTCTCTCCCCCTCTGTCTATCTCCCCCTCTGTCTCTCCTGTCCCTCGCTCCCTCCCTCGCTGTCCCTCGCTCTCTCTGTGTCTCTCTCCTCTGTCCCTCGCCCTCTCTCTCTCTCTCTGTGCCGCTGTCCCTCACTCTCTCTCTCTTGCTCTCTCTCACTCTCACTCTCTCCCTCTCTTTCTCTCCCTCTCACTCTCTCCTCTATTCCTCGTTCTGTCTCTCTCTCTCTCCTCTGTCCCTCGCTCTCTCTCTGTCCCTCACTCTCTCTCTCTCTGTCCCTCCTTCTCTCCTTTCTCCCTCTCTCTCTCTCTTTCTCTCTCTCCTTTGACCCTCCCTCTCCCTCTCTCTCTCTCTCTCTGTCCCGCTGTGCTTCGCTCTCTCTCTCTCTCTTGCTCCCTCCCCCTCTCCCTCTCTCTCGCTCTCTCTCTCTTGCTCTCTCTCCCTCTCTCTCTCTCTCTCTCTCTGTCCCTCCTTCTCTCCTTTCTCCCTCTCTCTCTCTCTGTCTCTCTCTCCTTTGACCCTCCCTCTCCCTCTCCCTCTCTCTCTCTCTGTCCCGCTGTCCCTCGCTCTCTCTCTCTCTTGCTCTCTCTCTCTCTCTCTCTC
The DNA here is from genome assembly GCF_044704955.1 of Pristiophorus japonicus. Taxonomy (NCBI): domain Eukaryota; kingdom Metazoa; phylum Chordata; class Chondrichthyes; family Pristiophoridae; genus Pristiophorus; species Pristiophorus japonicus. The sequence continues at coordinate 10,123,563 of NC_092007.1, read as the reverse complement.
GCTCTCTCTCTCCCTCTCTCTCTCTCTCTGTCCCTCCTTCTCTCCTTTCTCCCTCTCTCTCTCTCTGTCTCTCTCTCCTTTGACCCTCCCTCTCCCTCTCCCTCTCTCTCTCTCTGTCCCGCTGTCCCTCACTCTCTCTCTCTTGCTCTCTCCCCCTCTCCCTCTCCCTCTCTCTCTCTCTTGCTCTCTCCCCCTCTCCCTCTCCCTCTCTCCCCCTCTCCCTCTCCCTCTCTCTCTCTCTCTCTCTGTGCCTTACCCCACTCCGAGCTGAGTCAGTGGGTGTTGCCCAGGAGACGTTCCTGTCCGTCATGTGAAGGGAAGTTCCTGCTGATGGGTGTTCTGTGACAGTGAAAGCCCTTTCCACATTCTCCCCGTGACCAATACCGCCTCGGGATTCCCTTTGTGTGAACTCTGTGAGCTCAGACGCTACGGGAAGTCGGGAGACACAAGTGCTGCGTGTGGAACCGAAATAACTGGCGTTATTACACATGATGCTGGTATAGTCATTAAAATGATAGTGGGTTTGAGCAGACTAGGCCGATATTCTCTGGAGTTTAGAAGAATGAGAGGTGATCTCATTGAAACACACCAGATTCTGAGGGGGATTGACAGGGTAGATACAGGGAGGGTGTTTCCCCCCCCCCGGGCTGGGGAGTCTAGAACCAGGGGTCACACAGTGTCAGGATAAGGGGTCGGCCATTGAGGACTGAGATGAGGAGGAATTTCTTCACTCAGAGGGTGGTGAATCTTTGGAATTCTCTGCCCCAGAGGGCTGTGGGGGCTCAGTCGTTGAGTATATACAAGGCTGGGATCGAGAGATTTTTGGAGTCTCGGGGAATCGAGGGATCGGGCGGGAAAGTGGAGTTGAGGTCGAAGATCAGCCGTGATCTCATTGAATGGCGGAGCAGGCTCGAGGGCCCAATGGCGGAGCAGGCTCGAGGGCCCAATGGCGGAGCAGGCTCAAGGGTCCAATGGCGGAGCGGGCTCGGGGGCCCAATACGGAGCAGGCTCGAGGGCCCAATAGCAGGTGAAAGTGTTCCCACAGTGTCTCTCCCTTTCTGTCAGTCTCTCTCTCTCTCTGTCTCTCTCTCTCTCTCTCTGTCCCTCTGTCCTTCACTCTCTCTCTCTGTCTCTCTCTCTGTCTATCTCTCTCTCTCTGTCTCCCTCTCTCTCTCGCTCTCTCTATCTATCTCTCTCTCTCTCTCTCTGTCCCTCTGTCTCTCGCTTTCTCTCTTGCTCTCTCTCACTCTCACTCTCTCCCCCTCTCTCTCGCTCCCTCTCACTCTCTCCTCTGTTCCTCACTCTGTCTCTCTCTCCCTCTCTCTCTCTCCCTCTCTCTCTCTCTCTCCTTCTCTCTCTCTCTGTCCCTCTCCCTCCCTCTCCCTCTCGCTCCCTCTCTTGCTCTCTCTCCCTCTCTCTCTCCCTCTCTCTCTCCTTCTGTCCCTGTCTCCCCCGCTCTCTCTCTCTCTCTCTCTCTCTGTGCCTTACCCCACTCCGAGCTGAGTCAGTGGGTGTTGCCCAGGAGACGTTCTTGTCCGTCATGTGAAGGGAAGTTACTGCTGATGGGTATTCTGCAACAGTGAAAGCCCTTTCCACATTCTCCCTATGACCAATACCGCCTTGGGATTCCCTTTGTGTGAACTCAGTGAGCTCAGACACTACGGGAAGTCGGGAGACACAAGTGCTGCGTGTGGAACCGAAATAACTGGCGTTATTACACATGATGCTGGTATAGTCATTAAAATGATAATGGGAGTGCAACGAAGGTTCACCAGATTCCTGGGATTGCGGGATTGTCCTATGAGGAGAGATTGAGCAGAATAGGCCGATATTAAACATAGAAACAGAGAAAATAGGTGCAGGAGTAGGCCATTTGGCCCTTCGAGCCTGCACTGCCATTCAATAAGATCATGGCTGATCATTCCCTCAGTACCCCTTTCCTGCTTTCTCTCCATACCCCTTGATCCCTTTAGCCATAAGGGCCATATCTAACTCCCTCTTGAATATATCCAATGAACTGGCATCAACAACTCTCTACGGTCGGGAATTCCACAGGTTAACAACTCTCTGAGTGAAGAAGTTTCTCCTCATCTCAGTCCTAAATGGCCTACCCCTTATCCTTAGACTGTGTCCCCTGGTTCTGGACTTCCCCAACATCAGGAACATTCTACCCACATTTAACCTGTCCCATCCCGTCAGAATTCTATACGTTTCTATGAGATCCCCTCTCATCCTTCTAAACACCAGTGTATAAAGGCCCAATTGATCCAGTCTCTCCTCATATGTCAGTCCAGCCATCCCTGGAATCAGTCTGGTGAACCTTCGCTGCACTCCCCCAATAGCAAGAACGTCCTTCCTCAGATTAGGAGACCAAAACTGAACACAATATTCCAGGTGTGGCCTCACCAAGGCTCTGTACAACTGCAGTAAGACCTCCCTGCTCCTATACTCAAATCCTCTCGCTATGAAGGCCAACATACCATTTGCCTTCTTCACCGCCTGCTGTACCTGCATGCCAACTTTCAATGACTGATGTACCATGACACCCAGGTCTTGTTGCACCTCCCCTTTTCCTAATCTGTCACCACTCAGATAATATTCTGTCTTCCTGTTTTTGACACCAAAGTGGATAGCCTCACATTTATCCACATTATACTGCATCTGCCATGCATTTGCCCACTCACCTAACCTGTCCAAGTCACCCTACAGCCTCTTAGCATCCTCCTCACAGCTCACACCGCCACCCAGCTTAGTGTCATCTGTAAACCTGGAGATATTACACTCAATTCCTTCATCTAAATCATTAAGATATATTGTAAATAGCTGGGGTCCCAGCACTGAGCCCTGCAGCACCCCACTAGTCACTGCCTCCCATTCTGAAGAGGACCCGTTTATCCCGACTCTCTGCTTCCTGTCTGCCAACCAGTTCTCTATCCACGTCAGTACATTACACCCAATACCATGTGCTTTGATTTTGCACACCAATCTCTTGTGTGGGACCTTGTCAAGGGCCTTTTGAAAGTCCAAATACACCACATCCACTGGTTCTCCCTTGTCCACTCTACTAGTTACATCCTCAAAAAATTCCAGAAGATTTGTCAAGCATGATTTCCCTTTCATAAATCCATGCTGACTTGGACCGATCCTGTCACTGCTTTCCAAATGTGCTGCTATTACATCCTTAATAATTGATTCCAACATTTTCCCCACTACTGATGTAAGGCTAACCGGTCTATAATTACCTGTTTTCTCTCTCCCTTCATTTTTAAAAAGTGGTGTTACATTAGCTACCCTCCAGTCTATAGGAACTGATCCAGAGTCAATAGACTGTTGGAAAATGATCACCAATGCATCCACTATTTCTAGGGCACTTCCTTCAGTACTCTGGGATGCAGACAATCAGGCCCCAGGGATTTATCAGCCTTCAATCCCATCAATTTCCCTAACACAATTTCCCGCCGAATAAGGATATCCTTCAGTTCCTCCTTCTCACTCGACCCTCGGTCCACTAGTACCTCCGGAAGGTTATTTGTGTCTTCCTTCGTGAAGACAGAACCAAAGTATTTGTTCAATTGGTCTGCCATTTTTTTGTTCCCCATTATAAATTCACCTGAGTCTGACTGCAAGGGGCCTACGTTTGTCTTCACTAATCTTTTTCTCTTCACATATCTATAGAAGCTTTTGCAGTCAGTTTTGATGTTCCCGGCAAGCTTCCTCTCGTACTCTATTTTCCCCCTCCTAATTAAACCCTTTGTCCTCCTCTGCTGAATTCTAAATTTCTCCCAGTCCTCAGGTTTGCTGCTTTTTCTGGCCAATTTATATGCCTCTTCCTTGGATCTAACACTATCCTTAATTTCCCTTGTTAGCCACGGTTGAGCCACCTTCCCTGTTTTATTTTTACTCCAGACAGGGATGTACAATTGTTGAAGCTCATCCATGTGATCGATAAATGTTTGCCATTGCCTATCCACCATCAACCCTTTAAGTATCCTTTGTCAGTCTATTCTAGCCCATTCACGTCTCATACCATCGAAGTTACCTTTCCTTAAGTTCAGTCCCCTAGTTTCTGAATTAACTGTTTCACTCTCCATCTTAATAAAGAATTCTACCATATTAGAGTACGAGAGGAAGCTTGCCGGGAACATAAAAACTGACTGCAAAAGCTTCTCTAGATATGTGAAGAGAAAAAGATTAGTGAAGACAAACGTAGGTCCCTTGCAGTCAGACTCAGATGAATTTATAATGGGGAACCAAGAAATGGCAGACCAATTGAACAAATACTTTGGTTCTGTCTTCACGAAGGAAGACACAAATAACCTTCCGGAAATACTACGGGACCGAGGGTCGAGTGAGAAGGAGGAATTGAAGGATATCCTTATTAGGCGGGAAATTGTGTTAGGGAAATTGATGGGATTGAAGGCTGATAAATCCCCGGGGCCTGATTGTCTGCATCCCAGAGTACTTAAGGTCACTCTTCCCCAAGGGGCCTCGCACAACAAGATTGCTAATTAGTCCCTTCTCATTACACATCACCCAGTCTAGGATGACCAGATCGCTGGTTGGTTCCTCGACATATTGGTCAAGAAAACCATCCCTAATACACTCCAGGAAATCCTCCTCCACCGCATTGCTACCAGTTTGGTTCGCCCAATCAATATGTAAATTAAAGTCGCCCATGATAACTGCTGTACCTTTATAGCACGCATCCCTAATTTCTTGTTTGATGCTGTCCCCAACCTCACTACTACTGTTTGGTGGTCTGTACACAACTCCCACTAGCGTTTTCTGCCCTTTGATATTCCGTAGCTCCACCCATACCGATTCTACATCATCCAGGCTAATGTCCCTCCTTACTATTGCATTAATTTCCTCTTTAACCAGCAACATCACCCCGCCTCCTTTTCCTTTCTGTCTATCCTTCCTAAATATTGAATACCCCTGGATGTTAAGTTCCCAGCCTTGGTCACCCTGGAGTCATGTCTCCGTGATGCCAATTACATCATATCCGTTAACTGCTGTCTGCGCAGTTAATTTGTCCGCCTTATTCCGAATACTCCTCACATTGAGGCACAGTCTTTTTTGTCTTGTCTGGAGTTTAAAAGAATGAGAGGTGATCTATTGAAACATACCAGATTCTGAGGGGGGCTTGACAGGGTAGATACAGGGAGGATGTTTCCCCCCCGGGCTGGGGAGTCTAGAACCAGGGTTCACACAGCCTCAGGATAAAGGGTCAGCCATTGAGGACTGAGATGAGGAGGAATTTCTTCACTCAGAGGGCGGTGAATCTTTGGAATTCTCTGCCCCAGAGGCCTGTGGAGGCTCAGTCGTTGGGTATATTCAAGGCTGAGATCGAGAGATTTTTGGAGTCTCGGGGAATCGAGGGATCGGGCGGGAAAGTGGAGTTGAGGTCGAAGATCAGCCGTGATCTCGTTGAATGGCAGATCTAGCTCGAGGGCCCAATGGCGGAGCAGGCTCGAGGGCCCAATGGCGGAGCAGGCTCAAGGGTCCAATGGTGGAGCGGGCTCGGGGGCCCAATACGGAGCAGGCTCGAGGTCCCAATAGCAGGTGAAAGTGTTCCCACAGTGTCTCTCCCTTTCTGTCAGTCTCTCTCTCTCTCTCTGTCTCTCTCTCTCTCTCTCTGTCCCTCTGTCCTTCACTCTCTCTCTCTGTCTCTCTCTCTGTCTCCCTCTCTCTCTCGCTCTCTCTATGTATCTCTCACTCTCTCTCTCTGTCCCTCTGTCTCTCGCTTTCTCTCTTGCTCTCTCTCACTCTCACTCTCTCCCCCTCTCTCTCGCTCCCTCTCACTCTCTCCTCTGTTCCTCACTCTGTCTCTCTCTCCCTCTCTCTCTCTCTCTCCCTCGCTCTCTCTCTCCTTCTCTCTCTCTCTGTCCCTCTCCCTCCTCTCCCTCTCGCTCCCTCTCTTGCTCTCTCTCCCTCTCTCTCTCCTTCTGGCCCTGTCTCCCCCGCTCTCTCTCTCTCCCTCCCTCTCTCTCTTCCTCTCTCCCGCCCTCTCCCTTCCCCTCTCCCTCTGCCTCGCTCTCTCTCTCGCTCTCTCTCTCTCTCTCTCTCTCTGTGCCTTACCCCACTCCGAGCTGAGTCAGTGGGTGTTGCCCAGGAGACGTTCTTGTCCGTCATGTGAAGGGAAGTTACTGCTGATGGGTATTCTGCAACAGTGAAAGCCCTTTCCACATTCTCCCTATGACCAATACCGCCTTGGGATTCCCTTTGTGTGAACTCTGTGAGCTCAGACACTACGGGAAGTCGGGAGACACAAGTGCTGCGTGTGGAACCGAAATAACTGGCGTTATTACACATGATGCTGGTATAGTCATTAAAATGATAGTGGGAGTGCAACGAAGGTTCACCAGATTCCTGGAATTGCGGGATTGTCCTATGAGGAGAGATTGAGCAGAATAGGCCGATATTTAACATAGAAACAGAGAAAATAGGTGCAGGAGTAGGCCATTTGGCCCTTCGAGCCTGCACTGCCATTCAATAAGATCATGGCTGATCATTCCCTCAGTACCCCTTTCCTGCTTTCTCTCCATACCCCTTGATCCCTTTAGCCATAAGGGCCATATCTAACTCCCTCTTGAATATGTCCAATGAACTGGCATCAACAACTCTCTACGGTCAGGAATTCCACAGGTTAACAACTCTCTGAGTGAAGAAGTTTCTCCTCGTCTCAGTCCTAAATGGCCTACCCCTTATCCTTAGACTGTGTCCCCTGGTTCTGGACTTCCCCAACATCAGGAACATTCTACCTGCATTTAACCTGTCCCATCCCATCAGAATTCTATACGTTTCTATGAGATCCCCTCTCATCCTTCTAAACTCCAGTGTATAAAGGCCCAATTGATCCAGTCTCTCCTCATATGTCAGTCCAGCCATCCCTGGAATCAGTCTGGTGAACCTTCGCTGCATTCCCCCAATAGCAAGAACGTCCTTCCTCAGATTAGGAGACCAAAACTGAACACAATATTCCAGGTGTGGCCTCACCAAGGCCCTGTACAACTGTAGTAAGACCTCCCTGCTCCTATACTCAAATCCTCTCGCTATGAAGGCCAACATACCATTTGCCTTCTTCACCGCCTGCTGTACCTGCATGCCAACTTTCAATGACTGATGTACCATGACACCCAGGTCTTGTTGCACCTCCCCTTTTCCTAATCTGTCACCACTCAGATAATATTCTGTCTTCCTGTTTTTGACACCAAAGTGGATAACCTCACATTTATCCACATTATACTGCATCTGCCATGCATTTGCCCACTCACCTAACCTGTCCAAGTCACCCTGCAGCCTCTTAGCATCCTCCTCACAGCTCACACCGCCACCCAGCTTAGTGTCATCTGCAAACTTGGAGATATTACACTCAATTCCTTCATCTAAATCATTAATATATATTGTAAATAGCTGGGGTCCCAGCACTGAGCCCTGCAGCACCCCACTAGTCACTGCCTCCCATTCTGAAGAGGACCCATTTATCCCGACTCTCTGCTTCCTGTCTGCCAACCAGTTCTCTATCCACGTCAGTACATTACACCCAATACCATGTGCTTTGATTTTGCACACCAATCTCTTGTGAGGGACCTTGTCAAAGGCCTTTTGAAAGTCCAAATACACCACATCCACTGGTTCTCCCTTGTCCACTCTACTAGTTACATCCTCAAAAAATTCCAGAAGATTTGTCAAGCATGATTTCCCTTTCATAAATCCATGCTGACTTGGACCGATCCTGTCACTGCTTTCCAAATGTGCTGCTATTACATCCTTAATAATTGATTCCAACATTTTCCCCACTACTGATGTAAGGCTAACCGGTCTATAATTACCTGTTTTCTCTCTCCCTTCATTTTTAAAAAGTGGTGTTACATTAGCTACCCTCCAGTCTATAGGAACTGATCCAGAGTCAATAGACTGTTGGAAAATGATCACCAATGCATCCACTATTTCTAGGGCACTTCCTTAAGTACTCTGGGATGCAGACAATCAGGCCCCAGGGATTTATCAGCCTTCAATCCCATCAATTTCCCTAACACAATTTCCCGCCGAATAAGGATATCCTTCAGTTCCTCCTTCTCACTCGACCCTCGGTCCACTAGTACCTCCGGAAGTTTATTTGTGTCTTCCTTCGTGAAGACAGAACCAAAGTATTTGTTCAATTGGTCTGCCATTTCTTTGTTCCCCATTATAAATTCACCTGAGTCTGACTGCAAGGGACCTACGTTTGTCTTCACTAATCGTTTTCTCTTCACATATCTATAGAAGCTTTTGCAGTCAGTTTTTATGTTCCCGGCAAGCTTCCTCTCGTACTCTATTTCCCCCTCCTAATTAAACCCTTTGTCCTCCTCTGCTGAATTCTAAATTTCTCCCAGTCCTCAGGTTTGCTGCTTTTTCTGGCCAATTTATATGCCTCTTCCTTGGATCTAACACTATCCTTAATTTCCCTTGTTAGCCACGGTTGAGCCACCTTCCCTGTTTTATTTTTACTCCAGACAGGGATGTACATTTGCTGAAGTTCATCCATGTGATCTTTAAATGTTTGCCATTGCCTATCCACCGTCAACCCTTTAAGTATCCTTTGCCAGTCTATTCTAGCCCATTCACGTCTCATACCGTCGAAGTTACCTTTCCTTAAGTTCAGGACCCTAGTTTCTGAATTAACTGTTTCACTCTCCATCTTAATAAAGAATTCTACCATATTAGAGTACGAGAGGAAGCTTGCCGGGAACATAAAAACTGACTGCAAAAGCTTCTCTAGATATGTGAAGAGAAAAAGATTAGTGAAGACAAATGTTGGTCCCTTGCAGTCAGACTCAGGTGAAATTATAATGGGGAACCAAGAAATGGCAGACCAATTGAACAAATACTTTGGTTCTGTCTTCACGAAGGAAGACACAAATAACCTTCCGGAAATACTACGGGACCGAGGGTCGAGTGAGAAGGAGGAATTGAAGGATATCCTTATTAGGCGGGAAATTGTGTTAGGGAAATTGATGGGATTGAAGGCTGATAAATCCCCGGGGCCTGATTGTCTGCATCCCAGAGTACTTAAGGTCACTCTTCCCCAAGGGGCCTCGCACAACAAGATTGCTAATTAGTCCCTTCTCATTACACATCACCCAGTCTAGGATGACCAGATCGCTGGTTGGTTCCTCGACATATTGGTCAAGAAAACCATCCCTAATACACTCCAGGAAATCCTCCTCCACTGCATTGCTACCAGTTTGGTTCGCCCAATCAATATGTAAATTAAAGTCGCCCATGATAACTGCTGTACCTTTATAGCACGCATCCCTAATTTCTTGTTTGATGCTGTCCCCAACCTCACTACTACTGTTTGGTGGTCTGTACACAACTCCCACTAGCGTTTTCTGCCCTTTGATATTCCGTAGCTCCACCCATACCGATTCCACATCATCCAGGCTAATGTCCCTCCTTACTATTGCATTAATTTCCTCTTTAACCAGCAACATCACCCCGCCTCCTTTTCCTTTCTGTCTATCCTTCCTAAATATTGAATACCCCTGGATGTTAAGTTCCCAGCCTTGGTCACCCTGGAGTCATGTCTCCGTGATGCCAATTACATCATATCCGTTAACTGCTGTCTGCGCAGTTAATTTGTCCGCCTTATTCCGAATACTCCTCACATTGAGGCACAGTCTTTTTTGTCTTGTCTGGAGTTTAAAAGAATGAGAGGTGATCTATTGAAACATACCAGATTCTGAGGGGGGCTTGACAGGGTAGATACAGGGAGGATGTTTCCCCCCCGGGCTGGGGAGTCTAGAACCAGGGGTCACACAGTCTCAGGATAAAGGGTCAGCCATTGAAGACTGAGATGAGGAGGAATTTCTTCACTCAGAGGGGGGTGAATCTTTGGAATTCTCTGCCCCAGAGGGCTGTGGAGGCTCAGTCGTTGGGTATATTCAAGGCTGAGATCGAGAGATTTTTGGAGTCTCGGGGAATCGAGGGATCGGGCGGGAAAGTGGAGTTGAGGTCGAAGATCAGCCGTGATCTCGTTGAATGGCAGATCTAGCTCGAGGGCCCAATGGCGGAGCAGGCTCGAGGGCCCAATGGCGGAGCAGGCTCAAGGGTCCAATGGTGGAGCGGGCTCGGGGGCCCAATACGGAGCAGGCTCGAGGTCCCAATAGCAGGTGAAAGTGTTCCCACAGTGTCTCTCCCTTTCTGTCAGTCTCTCTCTCTCTCTCTGTCTCTCTCTCTCTCTCTCTGTCCCTCTGTCCTTCACTCTCTCTCTCTGTCTCTCTCTCTGTCTCCCTCTCTCTCTCGCTCTCTCTATGTATCTCTCACTCTCTCTCTCTGTCCCTCTGTCTCTCGCTTTCTCTCTTGCTCTCTCTCACTCTCACTCTCTCCCCCTCTCTCTCGCTCCCTCTCACTCTCTCCTCTGTTCCTCACTCTGTCTCTCTCTCCCTCTCTCTCTCTCTCTCCCTCTCTCTCTCTCTCCTTCTCTCTCTCTCTGTCCCTCTCCCTCCTCTCCCTCTCGCTCCCTCTCTTGCTCTCTCTCCCTCTCTCTCTCCTTCTGGCCCTGTCTCCCCCGCTCTCTCTCTCTCCCTCCCTCTCTCTCTTCCTCTCTCCCGCCCTCTCCCTTCCCCTCTCCCTCTGCCTCGCTCTCTCTCTCGCTCTCTCTCTCTCTCTCTCTCTCTGTGCCTTACCCCACTCCGAGCTGAGTCAGTGGGTGTTGCCCAGGAGACGTTCTTGTCCGTCATGTGAAGGGAAGTTACTGCTGATGGGTATTCTGCAACAGTGAAAGCCCTTTCCACATTCTCCCTATGACCAATACCGCCTTGGGATTCCCTTTGTGTGAACTCTGTGAGCTCAGACACTACGGGAAGTCGGGAGACACAAGTGCTGCGTGTGGAACCGAAATAACTGGCGTTATTACACATGATGCTGGTATAGTCATTAAAATGATAGTGGGAGTGCAACGAAGGTTCACCAGATTCCTGGAATTGCGGGATTGTCCTATGAGGAGAGATTGAGCAGAATAGGCCGATATTTAACATAGAAACAGAGAAAATAGGTGCAGGAGTAGGCCATTTGGCCCTTCGAGCCTGCACTGCCATTCAATAAGATCATGGCTGATCATTCCCTCAGTACCCCTTTCCTGCTTTCTCTCCATACCCCTTGATCCCTTTAGCCATAAGGGCCATATCTAACTCCCTCTTGAATATATCCAATGAACTGGCATCAACAACTCTCTACGGTCGGGAATTCCACAGGTTAACAACTCTCTGCGTGAAGAAGTTTCTCCTCATCTCAGTCCTAAATGGCCTACCCCTTATCCTTAGACTGTGTCCCCTGGTTCTGGACTTCCCCAACATCAGGAACATTCTACCCGCATTTAACCTGTCCCATCCCGTCAGAATTCTATACGTTTCTATGAGATCCCCTCTCATCCTTCTAAACTCCAGTGTATAAAGGCCCAATTGATCCAGTCTCTCCTCATATGTCAGTCCAGCCATCCCTGGAATCAGTCTGGTGAACCTTCGCTGCATTCCCCCAATAGCAAGAACGTCCTTCCTCAGATTAGGAGACCAAAACTGAACACAATATTCCAGATGTGGCCTCACCAAGGCCCTGTACAACTGTAGTAAGACCTCCCTGCTCCTATACTCAAATCCTCTCGCTATGAAGGCCAACATACCATTTGCCTTCTTCACCGCCTGCTGTACCTGCATGCCAACTTTCAATGACTGATGTATCATGACACCCAGGTCTTGTTGCACCTCCCCTTTTCCTAATCTGTCACCACTCAGATAATATTCTGTCTTCCTGTTTTTGCCACCAAAGTGGATAACCTCACATTTATCCACATTATACTGCATCTGCCATGCATTTGCCCACTCACCTAACCTGTCCAAGTCACCCTGCAGCCTCTTAGCATCCTCCTCACAGCTCACACCGCCACCCAGCTTAGTGTCATCTGCAAACTTGGAGATATTACACTCAATTCCTTCATCTAAATCATTAATATATTGTAAATAGCTGGGGTCCCAGCACTGAGCCCTGCAGCACCCCACTAGTCACTGCCTCCCATTCTGAAGAGGACCCGTTTATCCCGACTCTCTGCTTCCCGTCTGCCAACAAGTTCTCTATCCACGTCAGTACATTACACCCAATACCATGTGCTTTGATTTTGCACACCAATCTCTTGTGTGGGACCTTGTCAAAGGCCTTTTGAAAGTCCAAATACACCACATCCACTGGTTCTCCCTTGTCCACTCTACTAGTTACATCCTCAAAAAATTCCAGAAGATTTGTCAAGCATGATTTCCCTTTCATAAATCCATGCTGACTTGGACCGATCCTGTCACTGCTTTCCAAATGTGCTGCTATTACATCCTTAATAATTGATTCCAACATTTTCCCCACTACTGATGTAAGGCTAACCGGTCTATAATTAGCTGTTTTCTCTCTCTCTTCGTTTTTAAAAAGTGGTGTTACATTAGCTACCCTCCAGTCTATAGGAACTGATCCAGAGTCAATAGACTGTTGGAAAATGATCACCAATGCATCCACTATTTCTAGGGCACTTCCTTAAGTACTCTGGGATGCAGACAATCAGGCCCCAGGGATTTATCAGCCTTCAATCCCATCAATTTCCCTAACACAATTTCCCGCCGAATAAGGATATCCTTCAATTCCTCCTTCTCACTCGACCCTCGGTCCACTAGTACCTCCGGAAGGTTATTTGTGTCTTCCTTCGTGAAGACAGAACCAAAGTATTTGTTCAATTGGTCTGCCATTTCTTTGTTCCCCATTATAATTTCACCTGAATCTGACTGCAAGGGACCTACGTTTGTCTTCACTAATCGTTTTCTCTTCACATATCTATAGAAGCTTTTGCAGTCAGTTTTTATGTTCCCGGCAAGCTTCCTCTCGTACTCTATTTCCCCCTCCAAATTAAACCCTTTGTCCTCCTCTGCTGAATTCTAAATTTCTCCCAGTCCTCAGGTTTGCTGCTTTTTCTGGCCAATTTATATGCCTCTTCCTTGGATCTAACATTATCCTTAATTTCCCTTGTTAGCCAAGGTTGAGCCACCTTCCCTGTTTTATTTTTACTCCAGACAGGGATGTACAATTGCTGAAGTTCATCCATGTGATCTTTAAATGTCTGCCATTGCCTATCCACCATCAACCCTTTAAGTATCCTTTGCCAGTCTATTCTCGCCCATTCACGTCTCATACCGTCGAAGTTACCTTTCCTTAAGTTCAGTCCCCTAGTTTCTGAATTAACTGTTTCACTCTCCATCTTAATAAAGAATTCTACCATATTAGAGTACGAGAGGAAGCTTGCCGGGAACATAAAAACTGACTGCAAAAGCTTCTCTAGATATGTGAAGAGAAAAAGATTAGTGAAGACAGACGTTGGTCCCTTGCAGTCAGACTCAGATGAAATTATAATGGGGAACCAAGAAATGGCAGACCAATTGAACAAATACTTTGGTTCTGTCTTCACGAAGGAAGACACAAATAACCTTCCGGAAATACTATGGGACCGAGGGTCGAGTGAGAAGGAGGAATTGAAGGATATACTTATTAGGCGGGAAATTGTGTTAGGGAAATTGATGGGATTGAAGACTGATAAATCCCCGGGGCCTGATTGTCTGCATCCCAGAGTACTTAAGGTCACTCTTCCCCAAGGGGCCTCGCACAACAAGATTGCTAATTAGTCCCTTCTCATTACACATCACCCAGTCTAGGATGACCAGATCGCTGGTTGGTTCCTCGACATATTGGTCAAGAAAACCATCCCTAATACACTCCAGGAAATCCTCCTCCACCGCATTGCTACCAGTTTGGTTCGCCCAATCTATATGTAAATTAAAGTCGCCCATGATAACTGCTGTACCTTTATTGCACGCATCCCTAATTTCTTGTTTGATGCTGTCCCCAACCTCACTACTACTGTTTGGTGGTCTGTACACAACTCCCACTAGCGTTTTCTGCCCTTTGATATTCCGTAGCTCCACCCATACCGATTCTACATTCTACATCATCCAGGCTAATGTCCCTCCTTACTATTGCATTAATTTCCTCTTTAACCAGCAACATCACCCCGCCTCCTTTTCCTTTCTGTCTATCCTTCCTAAATATTAAATGTTAAGTTCCCAGCCTTGGTCACCCTGGAGTCATGTCTCCGTGATGCCAATTACATCATATCCGTTAACTGCTGTCTGCGCAGTTAATTTGTCCACCTTATTCCGAATACTCCTCGCATTGAGGCACAGAGCCTTCAGACCTGTCTTTTTTGTCTTGTCTGGAGTTTAAAAGAATGAGAGGTGATCTATTGAAACATACCAGATTCTGAGGGGGGCTTGACAGGGTAGATGCAGGGAGGGTGTTTCCCCCTGGGCTGGGGAATCTAGAACCAGGGGTCACACAGTCTCAGGATAAAGGGTCAGCCATTGAAGACTGAGATGAGGAGGAATTTCTTCACTCAGAGGGGGGTGAATCTTTGGAATTCTCTGCCCCAGAGGCCTGTGGAGTCTCAGTCGTTGAGTATATTCAAGGCTGAGATCGAGAGATTTTTGGAGTCTCGGGGAATCAAGGGATCGGGCGGGAAAGTGGAGTTGAGGTCGAAGATCAGCCGTGATCTCATTGAATGGCGGAGCAGGCTCGAGGGCCCAATGGCGGAGCAGGCTCGAGGGCCCAATGGCGGAGCAGGCTCAAGGGTCCAATGGTGGAGCGGGCTCGGGGGCCCAATACGGAGCAGGCTCGAGGTCCCAATAGCCGGTGAAAGTGTTCCCACAGTGTCTCTCCCTTTCTGTCAGTCTCTCTCTCTCTCTCTGTCTCTCTCTCTCTCTCTCTCTCTGTCCCTCTGTCCTTCACTCTCTCTCTCTGTCTCTCTCTCTGTCTCCCTCTCTCTCTCGCTCTCTCTATCTATCTCTCACTCTCTCTCTCTGTCCCTCTGTCTCTCGCTTTCTCTCTTGCTCTCTCTCACTCTCACTCTCTCCCCCTCTCTCTCGCTCCCTCTCACTCTCTCCTCTGTTCCTCACTCTGTCTCTCTCTCCCTCTCTCTCTCTCTCTCCCTCTCTCTCTCTCTCTCCTTCTCTCTCTCTCTGTCCCTCTCCCTCCCTCTCCCTCTCGCTCCCTCTCTTGCTCCCTCTCCCTCTCTCTCTCCTTCTGTCCCTGTCTCCCCCGCTCTCTCTCTCTCCCTCCCTCTCTCTCTTCCTCTCTCCCGCCCTCTCCCTTCCCCTCTCCCTCTGCCTCGCTCTCTCTCTCGCTCTCTCTCTCTCTCTCTCTCTCTGTGCCTTACCCCACTCCGAGCTGAGTCAGTGGGTGTTGCCCAGGAGACGTTCTTGTCCGTCATGTGAAGGGAAGTTACTGCTGATGGGTATTCTGCAACAGTGAAAGCCCTTTCCACATTCTCCCTATGACCAATACCGCCTCGGGATTCCCTTTGTGTGAACTCTGAGCTCAGACACTACGGGAAGTCGGGAGACACAAGTGCTGCGTGTGGAACCGAAATAACTGGCGTTATTACACATGATGCTGGTATAGTCATTAAAATGATAGTGGGAGTGCAACGAAGGTTCACCAGATTCCTGGGATTGCGGGATTGTCCTATGAGGAGAGATTGAGCAGAATAGGCCGATATTTAACATAGAAACAGAGAAAATAGGTGCAGGAGTAGGCCATTTGGCCCTTCGAGCCTGCACTGCCATTCAATAAGATCATGGCTGATCATTCCCTCAGTACCCCTTTCCTGCTTTCTCTCCATACCCCTTGATCCCTTTAGCCATAAGGGCCATATCTAACTCCCTCTTGAATATATCCAATGAACTGGCATCAACAACTCTCTACGGTCGGGAATTCCACAGGTTAACAACTCTCTGAGTGAAGAAGTTTCTCCTCATCTCAGTCCTAAATGGCCTACCCCTTATCCTTAGACTGTGACCCCTGGTTCTGGACTTCCCCAACATCAGGAACATTCTACCCGCATTTAACCTGTCCCATCCCGTCAGAATTCTATACGTTTCTATGAGATTCCCTCTCACCCTTCTAAACTCCAGAGTATAAAGGCCCAATTGATCCAGTCTCTCCTCAAATGTCAGTCCAGCCATCCCGGGAATCAGTCTGGTGAACCTTCGCTGCATTCCCCCAATAGCAAGAACGTCCTTCCTCAGATTAGGAGACCAAAACTGAACACAATATTCCAGGTGTGGCCTCACCAAGGCCCTGTCCAACTGCAGTAAGACCTCCCTGCTCCTATACTCAAATCCTCTCGCTATGAAGGCCAACATACCATTTGCCTTCTTCACCACCTGCTGTACCTGCATGCCAACTTTCAATGACTGATGTACCATGACACCCAGGTCTTGTTGCACCTCCCCTTTTCCTAATCTGTCACCACTCAGCTAATATTCTGTCTTCCTGTTTTTGACACCAAAGTGGATAACCTCACATTTATCCACATTATACTGCATCTGCCATGCATTTGCCCACTCACCTAACCTGTCCAAGTCACCCTACAGCCTCTTAGCATCCTCCTCACAGCTCACACCGCTACCCAGCTTAGTGTCATCTGCAAACTTGGAGATATTACACTCAATTCCTTCATCTAAATCATTAATGTATATTATAAATAGCTGGGGTCCCAGCACTGAGCCCTGCAGCACCCCACTAGTCACTGCCTCCCATTCTGAAGAGGACCCGTTTATCCCGACTCTCTGCTTCCTGTCTACCAACCAGTTCTCTATTCACGGCAGTACATTACACCCAATACCAGGTGCTTTGATTTTGCACACCAATCTCTTGTGTGGGACCTTGTCAAAGGCCTTTTGAAAGTCCAAATACACCACATCCACTGGTTCTCCCTTGTCCACTCTACTAGTTACATCCTCAAAAAATTCCAGAAGATTTGTCAAGCATGATTTCCCTTTCATAAATCCATGCTGACTTGGACCGATCCTGTCACTGCTTTCCAAATGCGCTACTATTTCATCTTTAATAATTGATTCCAACATTTTCCCCACTACTGATGTCAGGCTAACCGGTCTATAATTAACCGTTTTCTCTCTCCCTTCTTTTTTAAAAAGTGGTGTTACATTAGCTACCCTCCAGTCCATAGGAACTGATCCAGAGTCAATAGACTGTTGGAAAATGATCACCAATGTATCCACTATTTCTAGGGCACTTTCTTAAGTACTCTGGGATGCAGACAATCAGGCCCCAGGGATTTATCAGCCTTCAATCCCATCAATTTCCCTAACACAATTTCCCGCCTAATAAGGATATCCTTCAGTTCCTCCTTCTCACTCGACCCTCAGTCCACTAGTACCTCCGGAAAGTTATTTGTGTCTTCCTTCGTGAAGACAGAACCAAAGTATTTGTTCAATTGGTCTGCCATTTCTTTGTTCCCCATTATAATTTCACCTGAGTCTGACTGCAAGGGACCAATGTTTGTCTTCACTAATCTTTTTCTCTTCACATATCTATAGAAGCTTTTGCAGTCAGTTTTTATGTTCCCGGCAAGCTTCCTCTCGTACTCTATTTTCCCTCTCCTAATTAAACCCTTTGTCCTCCTCTGCTGAATTCTAAATTTCTCCCAGTCCTCAGGTTTGCTGCTTTTTCTGGCCAATTTATATGCCTCTTCCTTGGATTTAACACTCTCCTTAATTTCCCTTGTTAGCCACGGTTGAGCCACCTTCCCTGTTTTATTTTTACTCCAGACAGGGATGTACAATTGTTGAAGCTCATCCATGTGATCGATAAATGTTTGCCATTGCCTATCCACCATCAACCCTTTAAGTATCATTTGCCAGTCTATTCATCGCCCATTCACGTCTCATACCATTGAAGTTACCTTTCCTTAAGTTCAGTCCCCTAGTTTCTGAATTAACTGTTTCACTCTCCATCTTAATAAAGAATTCTACCATATTAGAGTACGAGAGGAAGCTTGCCGGGAACATAAAAACTGACTGCAAAAGCTTCTCTAGATATGTGAAGAGAAAAAGATTAGTGAAGACAAACATTGGTCCCTTGCAGTCAGACTCAGGTGAAATTATAATGGGGAACAAAGAAATGGCAGACCAATTGAACAAATACTTTGGTTCTGTCTTCACGAAGGAAGACACAAATAACCTTCCGGAAATACTACGGGACCGAGGGTCGAGTGAGAAGGAGGAATTGAAGGATATCCTTATTAGGCGGGAAATTGTGTTAGGGAAATTGATGGGATTGAAGGCTGATAAATCCCCGGGGCCTGATTGTCTGCATCCCAGAGTACTTAAGGTCACTCTTCCCCAAGGGGCCTCGCACAACAAGATTGCTAATTAGTCCCTTCTCATTACACATCACCCAGTCTAGGATGACCAGATCGCTGGTTGGTTCCTCGACATATTGGTCAAGAAAACCATCCCTAATACACTCCAGGAAATCCTCCTCCACCGCATTGCTACCAGTTTGGTTCACCCAATCTATATGTAAATTAAAGTCGCCCATGATAACTGCTGTACCTTTATAGCACGCATCCCTAATTTCTTGTTTGATGCTGTCCCCAACCTCACTACTACTGTTTGGTGGTCTGTACACAACTCCCACTAGCGTTTTCTGCCCTTTGGTATTCCGTAGCTCCACCCATACCGATTCTACATTCTACATCATCCAGGCTAATGTCCCTCCTTACTATTGCATTAATTTCCTCTTTAACCATCAGCGCCACCCCGCCTCCTTTTCCTTTCTGTCTATCCTTCCTAAATATTGAATACCCCTGGATGTTAAGTTCCCAGCCTTGGTCACCCAGAAGCCATGTATCCGTGATGCCAATTACATCATATCCGTTAACTGCTGTCTGCGCAGTTAATTCATCCACCTTATTCCGAATACTCCTCGCATTGAGGCACAGAGCCTTCAGGCCTGTCTTTTTTGTCTTGTCTGGAGTTTAAAAGAATGAGAGGTGATCTCATTGAAACATACCAGATTCTGAGGGGGGCTTGACAGGGTAGATACAGGGAGGGTGTTTCCCCCCGGGCTGGGGAGTCTAGAACCAGAGGTCACACAGTCTCAGGATAAAGGGTCAGCCATTGAAGACTGAGATGAGGAGGAATTTCTTCACTCAGAGGGCGGTGAATCTTTGGAATTCTCTGCCCCAGAGGCCTGTGGAGGCTCAGTCGTTGAGTATATTCAAGGCTGAGATCGAGAGATTTTTGGAGTCTCGGGGAATCAAGGGATCGGGCGGGAAAGTGGAGTTGAGGTCGAAGATCAGCCGTGATCTCGTTGAATGGCAGAGCAGGCTCGACGGCCCAATGGCGGAGCAGGCTCGAGGGCCCAATGGCGGAGCAGGCTCAAGGGTCCAATGGTGGAGCGGGCTCGGGGGCCCAATACGGAGCAGGCTCGAGGTCCCAATAGCCGGTGAAAGTGTTCCCACAGTGTCTCTCCCTTTCTGTCAGTCTCTCTCTCTCTCTCTGTCTCTCTCTCTCTCTCTCTGTCCCTCTGTCCTTCACTCTCTCTCTCTGTCTCTCTCTCTGTCTCCCTCTCTCTCTCGCTCTCTCTATGTATCTCTCACTCTCTCTCTCTGTCCCTCTGTCTCTCGCTTTCTCTCTTGCACTCTCTCACTCTCACTCTCTCCCCCTCTCTCTCGCTCCCTCTCACTCTCTCCTCTGTTCCTCACTCTGTCTCTCTCTCCCTCTCTCTCTCTCTCTCTCCCTCTCTCTCTCTCTCCTTCTCTCTCTCTCTGTCCCTCTCCCTCCCTCTCCCTCTCGCTCCCTCTCTTGCTCTCTCTCCCTCTCTCTCTCCCTCTCTCTCTCCTTCTGTCCCTGTCTCCCCCGCTCCCTCTCTCTCCCTCCTTCTCTCTCTTCCTCTCTCCCGCCCTCTCCCTTCCCCTCTCCCTCTGCCTCGCTCTCTCTCTCGCTCTCTCTCTCTCTCTCTCTCTCTGTGCCTTACCCCACTCCGAGCTGAGTCAGTGGGTGTTGCCCAGGAGACGTTCTTGTCCGTCATGTGAAGGGAAGTTACTGCTGATGGGTATTCTGCAACAGTGAAAGCCCTTTCCACATTCTCCCTATGACCAATACCGCCTTGGGATTCCCTTTGTGTGAACTCTGTGAGCTCAGACACTACGGGAAGTCGGGAGACACAAGTGCTGCGTGTGGAACCGAAATTACTGCCGTTATTACACATGATGCTGGTATAGTCATTAAAATGATAGTGGGAGTGCAACGAAGGTTCACCAGATTCCTGGGATTGCGGGATTGTCCTATGAGGAGAGATTGAGCAGAATAGGCCGATATTAAACATAGAAACAGAGAAAATAGGTGCAGGAGTAGGCCATTTGGCCCTTCGAGCCTGCACTGCCATTCAATAAGATCATGGCTGATCATTCCCTCAGTACCCCTTTCCTGCTTTCTCTCCATACCCCTTGATCCCTTTAGCCATAAGGGCCATATCTAACTCCCTCTTGAATATATCCAATGAACTGGCATCAACAACTCTCTACGGTCGGGAATTCCACAGGTTAACAACTCTCTGAGTGAAGAAGTTTCTCCTCATCTCAGTCCTAAATGGCCTACCCCTTATCCTTAGACTGTGTCCCCTGGTTCTGGACTTCCCCAACATCAGGAACATTCTACCCACATTTAACCTGTCCCATCCCGTCAGAATTCTATACGTTTCTATGAGATCCCCTCTCATCCTTCTAAACACCAGTGTATAAAGGCCCAATTGATCCAGTCTCTCCTCATATGTCAGTCCAGCCATCCCTGGAATCAGTCTGGTGAACCTTCGCTGCACTCCCCCAATAGCAAGAACGTCCTTCCTCAGATTAGGAGACCAAAACTGAACACAATATTCCAGGTGTGGCCTCACCAAGGCTCTGTACAACTGCAGTAAGACCTCCCTGCTCCTATACTCAAATCCTCTCGCTATGAAGGCCAACATACCATTTGCCTTCTTCACCGCCTGCTGTACCTGCATGCCAACTTTCAATGACTGATGTACCATGACACCCAGGTCTTGTTGCACCTCCCCTTTTCCTAATCTGTCACCACTCAGATAATATTCTGTCTTCTTGTTTTTGACACCAAAGTGGATAGCCTCACATTTATCCACATTATACTGCATCTGCCATGCATTTGCCCACTCACCTAACCTGTCCAAGTCACCCTGCAGCCTCTTAGCATCCTCCTCACAGCTCACACCGCCACCCAGCTTAGTGTCATCTGTAAACTTGGAGATATTACACTCAATTCCTTCATCTAAATCATTAATATATATTGTAAACAGCACTGAGCCCTGCAGCACCCCACTAGTCACTGCCTCCCATTCTGAAGAGGACCCGTTTATCCCGACTCTCTGCTTCCTGTCTGCCAACCAGTTCTCTATCCACGTCAGTACATTACACCCAATACCATGTGCTTTGATTTTGCACACCAATCTCTTGTGTGGGACCTTGTCAAAGGCCTTTTGAAAGTCCAAATACACCACATCCACTGGTTCTCCCTTGTCCACTCTACTAGTTACATCCTCAAAAAATTCCAGAAGATTTGTCAAGCATGATTTCCCTTTCATAAATCCATGCTGACTTGGACCGATCCTGTCACTGCTTTCCAAATGTGCTGCTATTACATCCTTAATAATTGATTCCAACATTTTCCCCACTACTGATGTAAGGCTAACCGGTCTATAATTACCTGTTTTCTCTCTCCCTTCATTTTTAAAAAGTGGTGTTACATTAGCTACCCTCCAGTCTATAGGAACTGATCCAGAGTCAATAGACTGTTGGAAAATGATCACCAATGCATCCACTATTTCTAGGGCACTTCCTTAAGTACTCTGGGATGCAGACCATCAGACCCCGGGGATTTATCAGCCTTCAATCCCATCAATTTCCCTAACACAATTTCCCGCCGAATAAGGATATCCTTCAGTTCCTCCTTCTCACTCGACCCTCGGTCCACTAGTACCTCCGGAAGTTTATTTGCGTCTTTCTTCGTGAAGACAGAACCAAAGTATTTGTTCAATTGGTCTGCCATTTCTTTGTTCCCCATTATAAATTCACCTGAATCTGACTGCAAGGGACCTACGTTTGTCTTCACTAATCGTTTTCTCTTCATATATCTATAGAAGCTTTTGCAGTCAGTTTTTATGTTCCCGGCAAGCTTCTTCTCGTACTCTATTTCCCCCTCCTAATTAAACCCTTTGTCCTCCTCTGCTGAATTCTAAATTTCTCCCAGTCCTCAGGTTTGCTGCTTTTTCTGGCCAATTTATATGCCTCTTCCTTGGATCTAACACTATCCTTAATTTCCCTTGTTAGCCACGGTTGAGCCACCTTCCCTGTTTTATTTTTACTCCAGACAGGGATGTACAATTGTTGAAGCTCATCCATGTGATCTTTAAATGTTTGCCATTGCCTATCCACCGTCAACGCTTTAAGTATCCTTTGCCAGTCTATTCTAGCCCATTCACGTCTCATACCATCGAAGTTACCTTTCCTTAAGTTCAGTCCCCTAGTTTCTGAATTAACTGTTTCACTCTCCATCTTAATAAAGAATTCTACCATATTAGAGTACGAGAGGAAGCTTGCCGGGAACATAAAAACTGACTGCAAAAGCTTCTCTAGATATGTGAAGAGAAAAAGATTAGTGAAGACAGACGTTGGTCCCTTGCAGTCAGACTCAGGTGAAATTATAATGGGGAACCAAGAAATGGCAGACCAATTGAACAAATACTTTGGTTCTGTCTTCACGAAGGAAGACACAAATAACCTTCCGGAAATACTACGGGACCGAGGGTCGAGTGAGAAGGACGAATTGAAGGATATCCTTATTAGGCGGGAAATTGTGTTAGGGAAATTGATGGGATTGAAGGCTGATAAATCCCCGGGGCCTGATTGTCTGCATCCCAGAGTACTTAAGGTCACTCTTCCCCAAGGGGCCTCGCACAACAAGATTGCTAATTAGTCCCTTCTCATTACACATCACCCAGTCTAGGATGACCAGATCGCTGGTTGGTTCCTCGACATATTGGTCAAGAAAACCATCCCTAATACACTCCAGGAAATCCTCCTCCACCGCATTGCTACCAGTTTGGTTCGCCCAATCTATATGTAAATTAAAGTCGCCCATGATAACTGCTGTACCTTTATTGCACGCATCCCTAATTTCTTGTTTGATGCTGTCCCCAACCTCACTACTACTGTTTGGTGGTCTGTACACAACTCCCACTAGCGTTTTCTGCCCTTTGATATTCCGTAGCTCCACCCATACCGATTCCACATCATCCAGGCTAATGTCCCTCCTTACTATTGCATTAATTTCTTCTTTAACCAGCAACATCACCCCGCCTCCTTTTCCTTTCTGTCTATCCTTCCTAAATATTGAATACCCTTGGATGTTAAGTTCCCAGCCTTGGTCACCCTGGAGTCATGTCTCCGTGATGCCAATTACATCATATCCGTTAACTGCTGTCTGCGCAGTTAATTTGTCCACCTTATTCCGAATACTCCTCGCATTGAGGCACAGAGCCTTCAGACCTGTCTTTTTTGTCTTGTCTGGAGTTTAAAAGAATGAGAGGTGATCTATTGAAACATACCAGATTCTGAGGGGGGCTTGACAGGGTAGATACAGGGAGGGTGTTTCCCCCCCGGGCTGGGGAGTCTAGAACCAGGGGTCACACAGTCTCAGGATAAAGGGTCAGCCATTGAGGACTGAGATGAGGAGGAATTTCTTCACTCAGAGGGGGGGTGAATCTTTGGAATTCTCTGCCCCAGAGGCCTGTGGAGGCTCAGTCGTTGGGTATATACAAGGCTGAGATCGAGAGATTTTTGGAGTCTCGGGGAATCGAGGGATCGGGCGGGGAAGTGGAGTTGAGGTCGAAGATCAGCCGTGATCTCGTTGAATGGCGGAGCAGGCTCGAGGGCCCAATGGCGGAGCAGGCTCGAGGGCCCAATGGCGGAGCAGGCTCAAGGGTCCAATGGTGGAGCGGGCTCGGGGGCCCAATACGGAGCAGGCTCGAGGGCCCAATAGCAGGTGAAAGTGTTCCCACAGTGTCTCTCCCTTTCTGTCAGTCTCTCTCTCTCTCTCTGTCTCTCTCTTTCTCTCTCTGTCCCTCTGTCCTTCACTCTCTCTCTCTGTCTCTCTCTCTGTCTCCCTCTCTCTCTCGCTCTCTCTATGTATCTCTCACTCTCTCTCTCTGTCCCTCTGTCTCTCGCTTTCTCTCTTGCACTCTCTCACTCTCACTCTCTCCCCCTCTCTCTCGCTCCCTCTCACTCTCTCCTCTGTTCCTCACTCTGTCTCTCTCTCCCTCTCTCTCTCTCTCTCTCCCTCTCTCTCTCTCTCCTTCTCTCTCTCTCTGTCCCTCTCCCTCCCTCTCCCTCTCGCTCCCTCTCTTGCTCTCTCTCCCTCTCTCTCTCCCTCTCTCTCTCCTTCTGTCCCTGTCTCCCCCGCTCTCTCTCTCTCCCTCCCTCTCTCTCTTCCTCTCTCCCGCCCTCTCCCTTCCCCTCTCCCTCTGCCTCGCTCTCTCTCTCGCTCTCTCTCTCTCTCTCTCTCTCTGTGCCTTACCCCACTCCGAGCTGAGTCAGTGGGTGTTGCCCAGGAGACGTTCTTGTCCGTCATGTGAAGGGAAGTTACTGCTGATGGGTATTCTGCAACAGTGAAAGCCCTTTCCACATTCTCCCTATGACCAATACCGCCTTGGGATTCCCTTTGTGTGAACTCAGTGAGCTCAGACACTACGGGAAGTCGGGAGACACAAGTGCTGCATGTGGAACCGAAATAACTGGCGTTATTACACATGATGCTGGTATAGTCATTAAAATGATAGTGGGAGTGCAACAAAGGTTCACCAGATTCCTGGGATTGCGGGATTGTCCTATGAGGAGAGATTGAGCAGAATAGGCCGATATTTAACATAGAAACAGAGAAAATAGGTGCAGGAGTAGGCCATTTAGCCCTTCGAGCCTGCACCACCATTCAATAAGATCATGGCTGATCATTCCCTCAGTACCCCTTTCCTGCTTTCTCTCCATACCCCTTGATCCCTTTAGCCATAAGGGCCACATCTAACTCCCTCTTGAATATATCCAATGAACTGGCATCAACAACTCTCTACGGTCGGGAATTCCACAGGTTAACAACTCTCTGAGTGAAGAAGTTTCTCCTCATCTCAGTCCTAAATGGCCTACCCCTTATCCTTAGACTGTGACCCCTGGTTCTGGACTTCCCCAACATCAGGAACATTCTACCCGCATTTAACCTGTCCCATCCCGTCAGAATTCTATACGTTTCTATGAGATCCCCTCTCATCCTTCTAAACTCCAGTGTATAAAGGCCCAATTGATCCAGTCTCTCCTCATATGTCAGTCCAGCCATCCCGGGAATCAGTCTGGTGAACCTTCGCTGCATTCCCCCAATAGCAAGAACGTCCTTCCTCAGATTAGGAGACCAAAACTGAACACAATATTCCAGGTGAGGCCTCACCAAGGCCCTGTCCAACTGCAGTAAGACCTCCCTGCTCCTATACTCAAATCCTCTCGCTATGAAGGCCAACATACCATTTGCCTTCTTCACCACCTGCTGTACCTGCATGCCAACTTTCAATGACTGATGTACCATGACACCCAGGTCTTGTTGCACCTCCCCTTTTCCTAATCTGTCACCACTCAGATAATATTCTGTCTTCCTGTTTTTGACACCAAAGTGGATAACCTCACATTTATCCACATTATACTGCATCTGCCATGCATTTGCCCACTCACCTAACCTGTCCAAGTCACCCTAAAGCCTCTTAGCATCCTCCTCACAGCTCACACCGCCACCCAGCTTAGTGTCATCTGCAAACTTGGAGATATTACACTCAATTCCTTCATCTAAATCATTAATGTATATTATAAATAGCTGGGGTCCCAGCACTGAGCCCTGCAGCACCCCACTAGTCACTGCCTCCCATTCTGAAGAGGACC
This sequence comes from Pristiophorus japonicus, assembly GCF_044704955.1. Classification (NCBI taxonomy): domain Eukaryota; kingdom Metazoa; phylum Chordata; class Chondrichthyes; family Pristiophoridae; genus Pristiophorus; species Pristiophorus japonicus. The sequence continues at coordinate 10,097,645 of NC_092007.1, read as the reverse complement.
CGTTTATCCCGACTCTCTGCTTCCTGTCTGCCAACCAGTTCTCTATCCACGGCAGTACATTACACCCAATACCATGTGCTTTGATTTTGCACACCAATCTCTTGTGTGGGACCTTGTCAAAGGCCTTTTGAAAGTCCAAATACACCACATCCACTGGTTCTCCCTTGTCCACTCTACTAGTTACATCCTCAAAAAATTCCAGAAGATTTGTCAAGCATGATTTCCCTTTCATAAATCCATGCTGACTTGGACCGATCCTGTCACTGCTTTCCAAATGCGCTACTATTTCATCTTTAATAATTGATTCCAACATTTTCCCCACTACTGATGTCAGGCTAACCGGTCTATAATTAACCGTTTTCTCTCTCCCTTCTTTTTTAAAAAGTGGTGTTACATTAGCTACCCTCCAGTCCATAGGAACTGATCCAGAGTCAATAGACTGTTGGAAAATGATCACCAATGTATCCACTATTTCTAGGGCACTTTCTTAAGTACTCTGGGATGCAGACAATCAGGCCCCAGGGATTTATCAGCCTTCAATCCCATCAATTTCCCTAACACAATTTCCCGCCTAATAAGGATATCCTTCAGTTCCTCCTTCTCACTCGACCCTCAGTCCACTAGTACCTCCGGAAAGTTATTTGTGTCTTCCTTCGTGAAGACAGAACCAAAGTATTTGTTCAATTGGTCTGCCATTTCTTTGTTCCCCATTATAATTTCACCTGAGTCTGACTGCAAGGGACCTACGTTTGTCTTCACTAATCTTTTTCTCTTCACATATCTAGAGAAGCTTTTGCAGTCAGTTTTTATGTTCCCGGCAAGCTTCCTCTCGTACTCTATTTCCCCCTCCTAATTAAACCCTTTGTCCTCCTCTGCTGAATTCTAAATTTCTCCCAGTCCTCAGGTTTGCTGCTTTTTCTGGCCAATTTATATGCCTCTTCCTTGGATCTAACACTATCCTTAATTTCCCTTGTTAGCCACGGTTGAGCCACCTTCCCTGTTTTATTTTTACTCCAGACAGGGATGTACAATTGTTGAAGCTCATCCATGTGATCGATAAATGTTTGCCATTGCCAATCCACCATCAACCCTTTAAGTATCCTTTGCCAGTCTATTCTAGCCCATTCACGTCTCATACCATCGAAGTTACCTTTCCTTAAGTTCAGTCCCCTAGTTTCTGAATTAACTGTTTCACTCTCCATCTTCATAAAGAATTCTACCATATTAGAGTACGAGAGGAAGCTTGCCGGGAACATAAAAACTGACTGCAAAAGCTTCTCTAGATATGTGAAGAGAAAAAGATTAGTGAAGACAAATGTTGGTCCCTTGCAGTCAGACTCAGGTGAAATTATAATGGGGAACAAAGAAATGGCAGACCAATTGAACAAATACTTTGGTTCTGTCTTCACGAAGGAAGACACAAATAGCCTTCCGGAGGTACTATGGGACCGAGGGTCGAGTGAGAAGGAGGAATTGAAGGATATCCTTATTAGGCGGGAAATTGTGTTAGGGAAATTGATGGGATTGAAGGCTGATAAATCCCCGGGGCCTGATTGTCTGCATCCCAGAGTACTTAAGGTCACTCTTCCCCAAGGGGCCTCGCACAACAAGATTGCTAATTAGTCCCTTCTCATTACACATCACCCAGTCTAGGATGACCAGATCGCTGGTTGGTTCCTCGACATATTGGTCTAGAAAACCATCCCTAATACACTCCAGGAAATCCTCCTCCACCGCATTGCTACCAGTTTGGTTCGCCCAATCTATATGTAAATTAAAGTCGCCCATGATAACTGCTGTACCTTTATAGCACGCATCCCTAATTTCTTGTTTGATGCTGTCCCCAACCTCACTACTACTGTTTGGTGGTCTGTACACAACTCCCACTAGCGTTTTCTGCCCTATGGTATTCCGTAGCTCCACCCATACAAATTCTACATCATCCAGGCTAATGTCCCTCCTTACTATTGCATTAATTTCCTCTTTAACCAGCAACACCACCCCGCCTCCTTTTCCTTTCTGTCTATCCTTCCTAAATATTGAATACCCCTGGATGTTAAGTTCCCAGCCTTGGTCACCCTGGAGCCATGGCTCCGTGATGCCAATTACATCATATCCGTTAACTGCTGTCTGCGCAGTTAATTTGTCCACCTTATTCCGAATACTCCTCGCATTGAGGCACAGAACCTTCAGGCCTGTCTTTTTTGTCTTGTCTGGAGTTTAAAAGAATGAGAGGTGATCTCATTGAAACACAGCAGATTCTGAGGGGGGCTTGACAGGGTAGATTCAGGGAGGGTGTTTCCCCCCCGATCTGGGGAGTCTAGAACCAGGGGTCACACAGTCTCAGGATAAAGGGTCAGCCATTGAGGAGTGAGATGAGGAGGAATTTCTTCACTCAGAGGGGGGTGAATCTTTAGAATTCTCTGCCCCAGAGGCCTGTGGAGTCTCAGTCGTTGAGTATATTCAAGGCTGAGATCGAGAGATTTTTGGAGTCTCGGGGAATCAAGGGATCGGGCGGGAAAGTGGAGTTGAGGTCGAAGATCAGCCGTGATCTCATTGAATGGCGGAGCAGGCTCGAGGGCCCAATGGCGGAGCAGGCTCAAGGGTCCAATGGTGGAGCAGGCTCAAGGGTCCAATGGTGGAGCGGGCTCGGGGGCCCAATACGGAGCAGGCTCGAGGTCCCAATAGCCGGTGAAAGTGTTCCCACAGTGTCTCTCCCTTTCTGTCAGTCTCTCTCTCTCTCTCTGTCTCTCTCTCTCTCTCTCTCTCTCTGTCCCTCTGTCCTTCACTCTCTCTCTCTGTCTCTCTCTCTGTCTCCCTCTCTCTCTCTCGCTCTCTCTATCTATCTCTCACTCTCTCTCTCTGTCCCTCTGTCTCTCGCTTTCTCTCTTGCTCTCTCTCACTCTCACTCTCTCCCCCTCTCTCTCGCTCCCTCTCACTCTCTCCTCTGTTCCTCACTCTGTCTCTCTCTCCCTCTCTCTCTCTCTCTCCCTCTCTCTCTCTCTCTCCTTCTCTCTCTCTCTGTCCCTCTCCCTCCCTCTCCCTCTCGCTCCCTCTCTTGCTCTCTCTCCCTCTCTCTCTCCCTCTCTCTCTCCTTCTGTCCCTGTCTCCCCCGCTCCCTCTCTCTCCCTCCTTCTCTCTCTTCCTCTCTCCCGCCCTCTCCCTTCCCCTCTCCCTCTGCCTCGCTCTCTCTCTCGCTCTCTCTCTCTCTCTCTCTCTCTGTGCCTTACCCCACTCCGAGCTGAGTCAGTGGGTGTTGCCCAGGAGACGTTCTTGTCCGTCATGTGAAGGGAAGTTACTGCTGATGGGTATTCTGCAACAGTGAAAGCCCTTTCCACATTCTCCCTATGACCAATACCGCCTTGGGATTCCCTTTGTGTGAACTCTGTGAGCTCAGACACTACGGGAAGTCGGGAGACACAAGTGCTGCGTGTGGAACCGAAATAACTGGCGTTATTACACATGATGCTGGTATAGTCATTAAAATGATAGTGGGAGTGCAACGAAGGTTCACCAGATTCCTGGAATTGCGGGATTGTCCTATGAGGAGAGATTGAGCAGAATAGGCCGATATTAAACATAGAAACAGAGAAAATAGGTGCAGGAGTAGGCCATTTGGCCCTTCGAGCCTGCACTGCCATTCAATAAGATCATGGCTGATCATTCCCTCAGTACCCCTTTCCTGCTTTCTCTCCATACCCCTTGATCCCTTTAGCCATAAGGGCCATATCTAACTCCCTCTTGAATATATCCAATGAACTGGCATCAACAACTCTCTACGGTCGGGAATTCCACAGGTTAACAACTCTCTGAGTGAAGAAGTTTATCCTCATCTCAGTCCTAAATGGCCTACCCCTTATCCTTAGACTGTGTCCCCTGGTTCTGGACTTCCCCAACATCAGGAACATTCTACCTGCATTTAACCTGTCCCATCCCGTCAGAATTCTATACGTTTCTATGAGATCCCCTCTCATCCTTCTAAACTCCAGTGTATAAAGGCCCAATTGATCCAGTCTCTCCTCATATGTCAGTCCAGCCATCCCTGGAATCAGTCTGGTGAACCTTCGCTGCATTCCCCCAATAGCAAGAACGTCCTTCCTCAGATTAGGAGACCAAAACTGAACACAATATTCCAGATGTGGCCTCACCAAGGCCCTGTACAACTGTAGTAAGACCTCCCTGCTCCTATACTCAAATCCTCTCGCTATGAAGGCCAACATACCATTTGCCTTCTTCACCGCCTGCTGTACCTGCATGCCAACTTTCAATGACTGATGTATCATGACACCCAGGTCTTGTTGCACCTCCCCTTTTCCTAATCTGTCACCACTCAGATAATATTCTGTCTTCCTGTTTTTGCCACCAAAGTGGATAACCTCACATTTATCCACATTATACTGCATCTGCCATGCATTTGCCCACTCACCTAACCTGTCCAAGTCACCCTGCAGCCTCTTAGCATCCTCCTCACAGCTCACACCGCCACCCAGCTTAGTGTCATCTGCAAACTTGGAGATATTACACTCAATTCCTTCATCTAAATCATTAATATATTGTAAATAGCTGGGGTCCCAGCACTGAGCCCTGCAGCACCCCACTAGTCACTGCCTCCCATTCTGAAGAGGACCCGTTTATCCCGACTCTCTGCTTCCCGTCTGCCAACAAGTTCTCTATCCACGTCAGTACATTACACCCAATACCATGTGCTTTGATTTTGCACACCAATCTCTTGTGTGGGACCTTGTCAAAGGCCTTTTGAAAGTCCAAATACACCACATCCACTGGTTCTCCCTTGTCCACTCTACTAGTTACATCCTCAAAAAATTCCAGAAGATTTGTCAAGCATGATTTCCCTTTCATAAATCCATGCTGACTTGGACCGATCCTGTCACTGCTTTCCAAATGTGCTGCTATTACATCCTTAATAATTGATTCCAACATTTTCCCCACTACTGATGTAAGGCTAACCGGTCTATAATTAGCTGTTTTCTCTCTCTCTTCGTTTTTAAAAAGTGGTGTTACATTAGCTACCCTCCAGTCTATAGGAACTGATCCAGAGTCAATAGACTGTTGGAAAATGATCACCAATGCATCCACTATTTCTAGGGCACTTCCTTAAGTACTCTGGGATGCAGACAATCAGGCCCCAGGGATTTATCAGCCTTCAATCCCATCAATTTCCCTAACACAATTTCCCGCCGAATAAGGATATCCTTCAATTCCTCCTTCTCACTCGACCCTCGGTCCACTAGTACCTCCGGAAGGTTATTTGTGTCTTCCTTCGTGAAGACAGAACCAAAGTATTTGTTCAATTGGTCTGCCATTTCTTTGTTCCCCATTATAATTTCACCTGAATCTGACTGCAAGGGACCTACGTTTGTCTTCACTAATCGTTTTCTCTTCACATATCTATAGAAGCTTTTGCAGTCAGTTTTTATGTTCCCGGCAAGCTTCCTCTCGTACTCTATTTCCCCCTCCAAATTAAACCCTTTGTCCTCCTCTGCTGAATTCTAAATTTCTCCCAGTCCTCAGGTTTGCTGCTTTTTCTGGCCAATTTATATGCCTCTTCCTTGGATCTAACATTATCCTTAATTTCCCTTGTTAGCCAAGGTTGAGCCACCTTCCCTGTTTTATTTTTACTCCAGACAGGGATGTACAATTGCTGAAGTTCATCCATGTGATCTTTAAATGTCTGCCATTGCCTATCCACCATCAACCCTTTAAGTATCCTTTGCCAGTCTATTCTCGCCCATTCACGTCTCATACCGTCGAAGTTACCTTTCCTTAAGTTCAGTCCCCTAGTTTCTGAATTAACTGTTTCACTCTCCATCTTAATAAAGAATTCTACCATATTAGAGTACGAGAGGAAGCTTGCCGGGAACATAAAAACTGACTGCAAAAGCTTCTCTAGATATGTGAAGAGAAAAAGATTAGTGAAGACAGACGTTGGTCCCTTGCAGTCAGACTCAGATGAAATTATAATGGGGAACCAAGAAATGGCAGACCAATTGAACAAATACTTTGGTTCTGTCTTCACGAAGGAAGACACAAATAACCTTCCGGAAATACTATGGGACCGAGGGTCGAGTGAGAAGGAGGAATTGAAGGATATACTTATTAGGCGGGAAATTGTGTTAGGGAAATTGATGGGATTGAAGACTGATAAATCCCCGGGGCCTGATTGTCTGCATCCCAGAGTACTTAAGGTCACTCTTCCCCAAGGGGCCTCGCACAACAAGATTGCTAATTAGTCCCTTCTCATTACACATCACCCAGTCTAGGATGACCAGATCGCTGGTTGGTTCCTCGACATATTGGTCAAGAAAACCATCCCTAATACACTCCAGGAAATCCTCCTCCACCGCATTGCTACCAGTTTGGTTCGCCCAATCTATATGTAAATTAAAGTCGCCCATGATAACTGCTGTACCTTTATTGCACGCATCCCTAATTTCTTGTTTGATGCTGTCCCCAACCTCACTACTACTGTTTGGTGGTCTGTACACAACTCCCACTAGCGTTTTCTGCCCTTTGATATTCCGTAGCTCCACCCATACCGATTCTACATTCTACATCATCCAGGCTAATGTCCCTCCTTACTATTGCATTAATTTCCTCTTTAACCAGCAACATCACCCCGCCTCCTTTTCCTTTCTGTCTATCCTTCCTAAATATTAAATGTTAAGTTCCCAGCCTTGGTCACCCTGGAGTCATGTCTCCGTGATGCCAATTACATCATATCCGTTAACTGCTGTCTGCGCAGTTAATTTGTCCACCTTATTCCGAATACTCCTCGCATTGAGGCACAGAGCCTTCAGACCTGTCTTTTTTGTCTTGTCTGGAGTTTAAAAGAATGAGAGGTGATCTATTGAAACATACCAGATTCTGAGGGGGGCTTGACAGGGTAGATGCAGGGAGGGTGTTTCCCCCTGGGCTGGGGAATCTAGAACCAGGGGTCACACAGTCTCAGGATAAAGGGTCAGCCATTGAAGACTGAGATGAGGAGGAATTTCTTCACTCAGAGGGGGGTGAATCTTTGGAATTCTCTGCCCCAGAGGCCTGTGGAGTCTCAGTCGTTGAGTATATTCAAGGCTGAGATCGAGAGATTTTTGGAGTCTCGGGGAATCAAGGGATCGGGCGGGAAAGTGGAGTTGAGGTCGAAGATCAGCCGTGATCTCATTGAATGGCGGAGCAGGCTCGAGGGCCCAATGGCGGAGCAGGCTCGAGGGCCCAATGGCGGAGCAGGCTCAAGGGTCCAATGGTGGAGCGGGCTCGGGGGCCCAATACGGAGCAGGCTCGAGGTCCCAATAGCCGGTGAAAGTGTTCCCACAGTGTCTCTCCCTTTCTGTCAGTCTCTCTCTCTCTCTCTGTCTCTCTCTCTCTCTCTCTCTCTGTCCCTCTGTCCTTCACTCTCTCTCTCTGTCTCTCTCTCTGTCTCCCTCTCTCTCTCGCTCTCTCTATCTATCTCTCACTCTCTCTCTCTGTCCCTCTGTCTCTCGCTTTCTCTCTTGCTCTCTCTCACTCTCACTCTCTCCCCCTCTCTCTCGCTCCCTCTCACTCTCTCCTCTGTTCCTCACTCTGTCTCTCTCTCCCTCTCTCTCTCTCTCTCCCTCTCTCTCTCTCTCTCCTTCTCTCTCTCTCTGTCCCTCTCCCTCCCTCTCCCTCTCGCTCCCTCTCTTGCTCCCTCTCCCTCTCTCTCTCCTTCTGTCCCTGTCTCCCCCGCTCTCTCTCTCTCCCTCCCTCTCTCTCTTCCTCTCTCCCGCCCTCTCCCTTCCCCTCTCCCTCTGCCTCGCTCTCTCTCTCGCTCTCTCTCTCTCTCTCTCTCTCTGTGCCTTACCCCACTCCGAGCTGAGTCAGTGGGTGTTGCCCAGGAGACGTTCTTGTCCGTCATGTGAAGGGAAGTTACTGCTGATGGGTATTCTGCAACAGTGAAAGCCCTTTCCACATTCTCCCTATGACCAATACCGCCTCGGGATTCCCTTTGTGTGAACTCTGAGCTCAGACACTACGGGAAGTCGGGAGACACAAGTGCTGCGTGTGGAACCGAAATAACTGGCGTTATTACACATGATGCTGGTATAGTCATTAAAATGATAGTGGGAGTGCAACGAAGGTTCACCAGATTCCTGGGATTGCGGGATTGTCCTATGAGGAGAGATTGAGCAGAATAGGCCGATATTTAACATAGAAACAGAGAAAATAGGTGCAGGAGTAGGCCATTTGGCCCTTCGAGCCTGCACTGCCATTCAATAAGATCATGGCTGATCATTCCCTCAGTACCCCTTTCCTGCTTTCTCTCCATACCCCTTGATCCCTTTAGCCATAAGGGCCATATCTAACTCCCTCTTGAATATATCCAATGAACTGGCATCAACAACTCTCTACGGTCGGGAATTCCACAGGTTAACAACTCTCTGAGTGAAGAAGTTTCTCCTCATCTCAGTCCTAAATGGCCTACCCCTTATCCTTAGACTGTGTCCCCTGGTTCTGGACTTCCCCAACATCAGGAACATTCTACCCACATTTAACCTGTCCCATCCCGTCAGAATTCTATACGTTTCTATGAGATCCCCTCTCATCCTTCTAAACACCAGTGTATAAAGGCCCAATTGATCCAGTCTCTCCTCATATGTCAGTCCAGCCATCCCTGGAATCAGTCTGGTGAACCTTCGCTGCACTCCCCCAATAGCAAGAACGTCCTTCCTCAGATTAGGAGACCAAAACTGAACACAATATTCCAGGTGTGGCCTCACCAAGGCTCTGTACAACTGCAGTAAGACCTCCCTGCTCCTATACTCAAATCCTCTCGCTATGAAGGCCAACATACCATTTGCCTTCTTCACCGCCTGCTGTACCTGCATGCCAACTTTCAATGACTGATGTACCATGACACCCAGGTCTTGTTGCACCTCCCCTTTTCCTAATCTGTCACCACTCAGATAATATTCTGTCTTCCTGTTTTTGACACCAAAGTGGATAGCCTCACATTTATCCACATTATACTGCATCTGCCATGCATTTGCCCACTCACCTAACCTGTCCAAGTCACCCTACAGCCTCTTAGCATCCTCCTCACAGCTCACACCGCCACCCAGCTTAGTGTCATCTGTAAACTTGGAGATATTACACTCAATTCCTTCATCTAAATCATTAAGATATATTGTAAATAGCTGGGGTCCCAGCACTGAGCCCTGCAGCACCCCACTAGTCACTGCCTCCCATTCTGAAGAGGACCCGTTTATCCCGACTCTCTGCTTCCTGTCTGCCAACCAGTTCTCTATCCACGTCAGTACATTACACCCAATACCATGTGCTTTGATTTTGCACACCAATCTCTTGTGTGGGACCTTGTCAAGGGCCTTTTGAAAGTCCAAATACACCACATCCACTGGTTCTCCCTTGTCCACTCTACTAGTTACATCCTCAAAAAATTCCAGAAGATTTGTCAAGCATGATTTCCCTTTCATAAATCCATGCTGACTTGGACCGATCCTGTCACTGCTTTCCAAATGTGCTGCTATTACATCCTTAATAATTGATTCCAACATTTTCCCCACTACTGATGTAAGGCTAACCGGTCTATAATTACCTGTTTTCTCTCTCCCTTCATTTTTAAAAAGTGGTGTTACATTAGCTACCCTCCAGTCTATAGGAACTGATCCAGAGTCAATAGACTGTTGGAAAATGATCACCAATGCATCCACTATTTCTAGGGCACTTCCTTCAGTACTCTGGGATGCAGACAATCAGGCCCCAGGGATTTATCAGCCTTCAATCCCATCAATTTCCCTAACACAATTTCCCGCCGAATAAGGATATCCTTCAGTTCCTCCTTCTCACTCGACCCTCGGTCCACTAGTACCTCCGGAAGGTTATTTGTGTCTTCCTTCGTGAAGACAGAACCAAAGTATTTGTTCAATTGGTCTGCCATTTTTTTGTTCCCCATTATAAATTCACCTGAGTCTGACTGCAAGGGACCTACGTTTGTCTTCACTAATCTTTTTCTCTTCACATATCTATAGAAGCTTTTGCAGTCAGTTTTGATGTTCCCGGCAAGCTTCCTCTCGTACTCTATTTTCCCCCTCCTAATTAAACCCTTTGTCCTCCTCTGCTGAATTCTAAATTTCTCCCAGTCCTCAGGTTTGCTGCTTTTTCTGGCCAATTTATATGCCTCTTCCTTGGATCTAACACTATCCTTAATTTCCCTTGTTAGCCACGGTTGAGCCACCTTCCCTGTTTTATTTTTACTCCAGACAGGGATGTACAATTGTTGAAGCTCATCCATGTGATCGATAAATGTTTGCCATTGCCTATCCACCGTCAACCCTTTAAGTATCCTTTGTCAGTCTATTCTAGCCCATTCACGTCTCATACCGTCGAAGTTACCTTTCCTTAAGTTCAGTCCCCTAGTCTCTGAATTAACTGTTTCACTCTCCATCTTAATAAAGAATTCTACCATATTAGAGTACGAGAGGAAGCTTGCCGGGAACATAAAAACTGACTGCAAAAGCTTCTCTAGATATGTGAAGAGAAAAAGATTAGTGAAGACAAACATTGGTCCCTTGCAGTCAGACTCAGGTGAAATTATAATGGGGAACAAAGAAATGGCAGACCAATTGAACAAATACTTTGGTTCTGTCTTCACGAAGGAAGACACAAATAGCCTTCCGGAGGTACTACGGGACCGAGGGTCGAGTGAGAAGGAGGAATTGAAGGATATACTTATTAGGCGGGAAATTGTGTTAGGGAAATTGATGGGATTGAAGGCTGATAAATCCCCGGGGCCTGATTGTCTGCATCCCAGAGTACTTAAGGTCACTCTTCCCCAAGGGGCCTCGCACAACAAGATTGCTAATTAGTCCCTTCTCATTACACATCACCCAGTCTAGGATGACCAGATCGCTGGTTGGTTCCTCGACATATTGGTCAAGAAAACCATCCCTAATACACTCCAGGAAATCCTCCTCCACCGCATTGCTACCAGTTTGGTTCGCCCAATCTATATGTAAATTAAAGTCGCCCATGATAACTGCTGTACCTTTATTGCACGCATCCCTAATTTCTTGTTTGATGCTGTCCCCAACCTCACTACTACTGTTTGGTGGTCTGTACACAACTCCCACTAGCGTTTTCTGCCCTTTGATATTCCGTAGCTCCACCCATACCGATTCTACATCATCCAGGCAAATGTCCCTCCTTACTATTGCATTAATTTCTTCTTTAACCAGCAACATCACCCCGCCTCCTTTTCCTTTCTGTCTATCCTTCCTAAATATTGAATACCCTTGGATGTTAAGTTCCCAGCCTTGGTCACCCTGGAGTCATGTCTCCGTGATGCCAATTACATCATATCCGTTAACTGCTGTCTGCGCAGTTAATTTGTCCACCTTATTCCAAATACTCCTCGCATTGAGGCACAGAGCCTTCAGACCTGTCTTTTTTGTCTTGTCTGGAGTTTAAAAGAATGAGAGGTGATCTATTGAAACATACCAGATTCTGAGGGGGGCTTGACAGGGTAGATACAGGGAGGGTGTTTCCCCCTGGGCTGGGGAGTCTAGAACCAGGGGTCACACAGTCTCAGGATAAAGGGTCAGCCATTGAAGACTGAGATGAGGAGGAATTTCTTCACTCAGAGGGGGGTGAATCTTTGGAATTCTCTGCCCCAGAGGCTGTGGAGTCTCAGTCGTTGAGTATATTCAAGGCTGAGATCGAGAGATTTTTGGAGTCTCGGGGAATCAAGGGATCGGGCGGGAAAGTGGAGTTGAGGTCGAAGATCAGCCGTGATCTCGTTGAATGGCAGAGCAGGCTCGACGGCCCAATGGCGGAGCAGGCTCGAGGGCCCAATGGCGGAGCAGGCTCAAGGGTCCAATGGTGGAGCGGGCTCGGGGGCCCAATACGGAGCAGGCTCGAGGTCCCAATAGCAGGTGAAAGTGTTCCCACAGTGTCTCTCCCTTTCTGTCAGTCTCTCTCTCTCTCTCTGTCTCTCTCTCTCTCTCTCTGTCCCTCTGTCCTTCACTCTCTCTCTCTGTCTCTCTCTCTGTCTCCCTCTCTCTCTCGCTCTCTCTATGTATCTCTCACTCTCTCTCTCTGTCCCTCTGTCTCTCGCTTTCTCTCTTGCTCTCTCTCACTCTCACTCTCTCCCCCTCTCTCTCGCTCCCTCTCACTCTCTCCTCTGTTCCTCACTCTGTCTCTCTCTCCCTCTCTCTCTCTCTCTCTCCCTCTCTCTCTCTCTCCTTCTCTCTCTCTCTGTCCCTCTCCCTCCCTCTCCCTCTCGCTCCCTCTCTTGCTCTCTCTCCCTCTCTGTCTCCCTCTCTCTCTCCTTCTGTCCCTGTCTCCCCCGCTCTCTCTCTCTCCCTCCCTCTCTCTCTTCCTCTCTCCCGCCCTCTCCCTTCCCCTCTCCCTCTGCCTCTCTCTCTCTCTCGCTCTCTCTCTCTCTCTCTCTCTGTGCCTTACCCCACTCCGAGCTGAGTCAGTGGGTGTTGCCCAGGAGACGTTCTTGTCCGTCATGTGAAGGGAAGTTACTGCTGATGGGTATTCTGCAACAGTGAAAGCCCTTTCCACATTCTCCCTATGACCAATACCGCCTTGGGATTCCCTTTGTGTGAACTCAGTGAGCTCAGACACTACGGGAAGTCGGGAGACACAAGTGCTGCATGTGGAACCGAAATAACTGGCGTTATTACACATGATGCTGGTATAGTCATTAAAATGATAGTGGGAGTGCAACGAAGGTTCACCAGATTCCTGGGATTGCGGGATTGTCCTATGAGGAGAGATTGAGCAGAATAGGCCGATATTTAACATAGAAACAGAGAAAATAGGTGCAGGAGTAGGCCATTTAGCCCTTCGAGCCTGCACCACCATTCAATAAGATCATGGCTGATCATTCCCTCAGTACCCCTTTCCTGCTTTCTCTCCATACCCCTTGATCCCTTTAGCCATAAGGGCCACATCTAACTCCCTCTTGAATATATCCAATGAACTGGCATCAACAACTCTCTACGGTCGGGAATTCCACAGGTTAACAACTCTCTGAGTGAAGAAGTTTCTCCTCATCTCAGTCCTAAATGGCCTACCCCTTATCCTTAGACTGTGTCCACTGGTTCTGGACTTCCCCAACATCAGGAACATTCCACCCGCATTTAACCTGTCCCATCCCGTCAGAATTCTATACGTTTCTATGAGATCCCCTCTCATCCTTCTAAACTCCAGTGTATAAAGGCCCAATTGATCAAGTCTCTCCTCATATGTCAGTCCAGCCATCCCGGGAATCAGTCTGGTGAACCTTCGCTGCATTCCCCCAATAGCAAGAACGTCCTTCCTCAGATTAGGAGACCAAAACTGAACACAATATTCCAGGTGAGGCCTCACCAAGGCCCTGTCCAACTGCAGTAAGACCTCCCTGCTCCTATACTCAAATCCTCTCGCTATGAAGGCCAACATACCATTTGCCTTCTTCACCACCTGCTGTACCTGCATGCCAACTTTCAATGACTGATGTACCATGACACCCAGGTCTTGTTGCACCTCCCCTTTTCCTAATCTGTCACCACTCAGATAATATTCTGTCTTCCTGTTTTTGACACCAAAGTGGATAACCTCACATTTATCCACATTATACTGCATCTGCCATGCATTTGCCCACTCACCTAACCTGTCCAAGTCACCCTGCAGCCTCTTAGCATCCTCCTCACAGCTCACACCGCCACCCAGCTTAGTGTCATCTGCAAACTTGGAGATATTACACTCAATTCCTTCATCTAAATCATTAATATATATTGTAAATAGCTGGGGTCCCAGCACTGAGCCCTGCAGCACCCCACTAGTCACTGCCTCCCATTCTGAAGAGGACCCGTTTATCCCGACTCTCTGCTTCCTGTCTGCCAACCAGTTCTCTATCCACGGCAGTACATTACACCCAATACCATGTGCTTTGATTTTGCACACCAATCTCTTGTGTGGGACCTTGTCAAAGGCCTTTTGAAAGTCCAAATACACCACATCCACTGGTTCTCCCTTGTCCACTCTACTAGTTACATCCTCAAAAAATTCCAGAAGATTTGTCAAGCATGATTTCCCTTTCATAAATCCATGCTGACTTGGACCGATCCTGTCACTGCTTTCCAAATGCGCTACTATTTCATCTTTAATAATTGATTCCAACATTTTCCCCACTACTGATGTCAGGCTAACCGGTCTATAATTAACCGTTTTCTCTCTCCCTTCTTTTTTAAAAAGTGGTGTTACATTAGCTACCCTCCAGTCCATAGGAACTGATCCAGAGTCAATAGACTGTTGGAAAATGATCACCAATGTATCCACTATTTCTAGGGCACTTTCTTAAGTACTCTGGGATGCAGACAATCAGGCCCCAGGAATTTATCAGCCTTCAATCCCATCAATTTCCCTAACACAATTTCCCGCCTAATAAGGATATCCTTCAGTTCCTCCTTCTCACTCGACCCTCAGTCCACTAGTACCTCCGGAAAGTTATTTGTGTCTTCCTTCGTGAAGACAGAACCAAAGTATTTGTTCAATTGGTCTGCCATTTCTTTGTTCCCCATTATAATTTCACCTGAGTCTGACTGCAAGGGACCTACGTTTGTCTTCACTAATCGTTTTCTCTTCACATATCTATAGAAGCTTTTGCAGTCAGTTTTTATGTTCCCGGCAAGCTTCCTCTCGTACTCTATTTTCCCTCTCCTAATTAAACCCTTTGTCCTCCTCTGCTGGATTCTAAATTTCTCCCAGTCCTCAGGTTTGCTGCTTTTTCTGGCCAATTTATATGCCTCTTCCTTGGATCTAACACTATCCTTAATTTCCCTTGTTAGCCACGGTTGAGCCACCTTCCCTGTTTTATTTTTACTCCAGACAGGGATGTACAATTGCTGAAGTTCATCCATGTGATCGATAAATGTTTGCCATTGTCTATCCACCATCAACCCTTTAAGTATCCTTTGCCAGTCTATTCTAGCCCATTCACGTCTCATACCGTCGAAGTTACCTTTCCTTAAGTTCAGTCCCCTAGTTTCTGAATTAACTGTTTCACTCTCCATCTTAATAAAGAATTCTACCATATTAGAGTACGAGAGGAAGCTTGCCGGGAACATAAAAACTGACTGCAAAAGCTTCTCTAGATATGTGAAGAGAAAAAGATTAGTGAAGACAAACATTGGTCCCTTGCAGTCAGACTCAGGTGAAATTATAATGGGGAACAAAGAAATGGCAGACCAATTGAACAAATACTTTGGTTCTGTCTTCACGAAGGAAGACACAAATAGCCTTCCGGAGGTACTACGGGACTGAGGGTCGAGTGAGAAGGAGGAATTGAAGGATATCCTTATTAGGCGGGAAATTGTGTTAGGGAAATTGATGGGATTGAAGGCTGATAAATCCCCGGGGCCTGATTGTCTGCATCCCAGAGTACTTAAGGTCACTCTTCCCCAAGGGGCCTCGCACAACAAGATTGCTAATTAGTCCCTTCTCATTACACATCACCCAGTCTAGGATGACCAGATCGCTGGTTGGTTCCTCGACATATTGGTCAAGAAAACCATCCCTAATACACTCCAGGAAATCCTCCTCCAACGCATTGCTACCAGTTTGGTTCACCCAATCTATATGTAAATTAAAGTCGCCCATGATAACTGCTGTACCTTTATAGCACGCATCCCTTATTTCTTGTTTGATGCTGTCCCCAACCTCACTACTACTGTTTGGTGGTCTGTACACAACTCCCACTAGCGTTTTCTGCCCTTTGATATTCCGTAGCTCCACCCATACAGATTCTACATCATCCAGGCTAATGTCCCTCCTTACTATTGCATTAATTTCCTCTTTAACCAGCAACATCACCCCGCCTCCTTTTCCTTTCTGTCTATCCTTCCTAAATATTGAATACCCCTGGATGTTAAGTTCCCAGCCTTGGTCACCCTGGAGCCATGTCTCCGTGATGCCAATTACATCATATCCGTTAACTGCTGTCTGCGCAGTTAATTTGTCCACCTTATTCCGAATACTCCTCGCAGTGAGGCACACAGCCTTCAGGCTTGTCTTTTTTGTCTTGTCTGGAGTTTAAAAGAATGAGAGGTGATCTATTGAAACATACCAGATTCTGAGGGGGGCTTGACAGGGTAGATACAGGGAGGGTGTTCCCCCCCCCCCCCGGGCTGGGGAGTCTAGAACCAGGGGTCACACAGTCTCAGGATAAAGGGTCAGCCATTGAGGACTGAGATGAGGAGGAATTTCTTCACTCAGAGGGGGGGTGAATCTTTGGAATTCTCTGCCCCAGAGGGCTGTGGAGTCTCAGTCGTTGGGTATATACAAGGCTGGGATCGAGAGATTTTTGGAGTCTCGGGGAATCGAGGGATCGGGCGGGGAAGTGGAGTTGAGGTCGAAGATCAGCCGTGATCTCGTTGAATGGCGGAGCAGGCTCGAGGGCCCAATGGCGGAGCAGGCTCGAGGGCCCAATGGCGGAGCAGGCTCAAGGGTCCAATGGTGGAGCGGGCTTGGGGGCCCAATACGGAGCAGGCTCGAGGGCCCAATAGCAGGTGAAAGTGTTCCCACAGTGTCTCTCCCTTTCTGTCAGTCTCTCTCTCTCTCTCTGTCTCTCTCTCTCTCTCTCTGTCCCTCTGTCCTTCACTCTCTCTCTCTGTCTCTCTCTCTGTCTCCCTCTCTCTCTCGCTCTCTCTATGTATCTCTCACTCTCTCTCTCTGTCCCTCTGTCTCTCGCTTTCTCTCTTGCTCTCTCTCACTCTCACTCTCTCCCCCTCTCTCTCGCTCCCTCTCACTCTCTCCTCTGTTCCTCACTCTGTCTCTCTCTCCCTCTCTCTCTCTCTCTCTCCCTCTCTCTCTCTCTCCTTCTCTCTCTCTCTGTCCCTCTCCCTCCCTCTCCCTCTCGCTCCCTCTCTTGCTCTCTCTCCCTCTCTCTCTCCCTCTCTCTCTCCTTCTGTCCCTGTCTCCCCCGCTCCCTCTCTCTCCCTCCTTCTCTCTCTTCCTCTCTCCCGCCCTCTCCCTTCCCCTCTCCCTCTGCCTCGCTCTCTCTCTCGCTCTCTCTCTCTCTCTCTCTCTCTGTGCCTTACCCCACTCCGAGCTGAGTCAGTGGGTGTTGCCCAGGAGACGTTCCTGTCCGTCATGTGAAGGGAAGTTACTGCTGATGGGTATTCTGCAACAGTGAAAGCCCTTTCCACATTCTCCCTTTGATCAATACCGCCTTGGGATTCCCTTTGTGTGAACTCAGTGAGCTCAGACACTACGGGAAGTCGGGAGACACAAGTGCTGCGTGTGGAACCGAAATAACTGGCGTTATTACACATGATGCTGGTATAGTCATTAAAATGATAATGGGAGTGCAACGAAGGTTCACCAGATTCCTGGGATTGCGGGATTGTCCTATGAGGAGAGATTGAGCAGAATAGGCCGATATTAAACATAGAAACAGAGAAAATAGGTGCAGGAGTAGGCCATTTGGCCCTTCGAGCCTGCACTGCCATTCAATAAGATCATGGCTGATCATTCCCTCAGTACCCCTTTCCTGCTTTCTCTCCATACCCCTTGATCCCTTTAGCCATAAGGGCCATATCTAACTCCCTCTTGAATATATCCAGTGAACTGGCATCAACAACTCTCTACGGTCGGGAATTCCACAGGTTAACAACTCTCTGAGTGAAGAAGTTTCTCCTCATCTCAGTCCTAAATGGCCTACCCCTTATCCTTAGACTGTGTCCCCTGGTTCTGGACTTCCCCAACATCAGGAACATTCTACCTGCATTTAACCTGTCCCATCCCGTCAGAATTCTATACGTTTCTATGAGATCCCCTCTCATCCTTCTAAACTCCAGTGTATAAAGGCCCAATTGATCCAGTCTCTCCTCATATGTCAGTCCAGCCATCCCTGGAATCAGTCTGGTGAACCTTCGCTGCATTCCCCCAATAGCAAGAACGTCCTTCCTCAGATTAGGAGACCAAAACTGAACACAATATTCCAGGTGTGGCCTCACCAAGGCCCTGTACAACTGTAGTAAGACCTCCCTGCTCCTATACTCAAATCCTCTCGCTATGAAGGCCAACATACCATTTGCCTTCTTCACTGCCTGCTGTACCTGCATGCCAACTTTCAATGACTGATGTACCATGACACCCAGGTCTTGTTGCACCTCCCCTTTTCCTAATCTGTCACCACTCAGATAATATTCTGTCTTCCTGTTTTTGACACCAAAGTGGATAACCTCACATTTATCCACATTATACTGCATCTGCCATGCATTTGCCCACTCACCTAACCTGTCCAAGTCACTCTGCAGCCTCTTAGCATCCTCCTCACAGCTCACACCGCCACCCAGCTTAGTGTCATCTGCAAACTTGGAGATATTACACTCAATTCCTTCATCTAAATCATTAATATATATTGTAAATAGCTGGGGTCCCAGCACTGAGCCCTGCAGCACCCCACTAGTCACTGCCTCCCATTCTGAAGAGGACCCATTTATCCCGACTCTCTGCTTCCTGTCTGCCAACCAGTTCTCTATCCACGTCAGTACATTACACCCAATACCATGTGCTTTGATTTTGCACACCAATCTCTTGTGAGGGACCTTGTCAAAGGCCTTTTGAAAGTCCAAATACACCACATCCACTGGTTCTCCCTTGTCCACTCTACTAGTTACATCCTCAAAAAATTCCAGAAGATTTGTCAAGCATGATTTCCCTTTCATAAATCCATGCTGACTTGGACCGATCCTGTCACTGCTTTCCAAATGTGCTGCTATTACATCCTTAATAATTGATTCCAACATTTTCCCCACTACTGATGTAAGGCTAACCGGTCTATAATTACCTGTTTTCTCTCTCCCTTCATTTTTAAAAAGTGGTGTTACATTAGCTACCCTCCAGTCTATAGGAACTGATCCAGAGTCAATAGACTGTTGGAAAATGATCACCAATGCATCCACTATTTCTAGGGCACTTCCTTAAGTACTCTGGGATGCAGACAATCAGGCCCCAGGGATTTATCAGCCTTCAATCCCATCAATTTCACTAACACAATTTCCCGCCGAATAAGGATATCCTTCAGTTCCTCCTTTTCACTCTACCCTCGGTCCACTAGTACCTCCGGAAGTTTATTTGTGTCTTCCTTCGTGAAGACAGAACCAAAGTATTTGTTCAATTGGTCTGCCATTTCTTTGTTCCCCATTATAAATTCACCTGAGTCTGACTGCAAGGGACCTACGTTTGTCTTCACTAATCGTTTTCTCTTCACATATCTATAGAAGCTTTTGCAGTCAGTTTTTATGTTCCCGGCAAGCTTCCTCTCGTACTCTATTTCCCCCTCTTAATTAAACCCCTTGTCCTCCTCTGCTGAATTCTAAATTTCTCCCAGTCCTCAGGTTTGCTGCTTTTTCTGGCCAATTTATATGCCTCTTCCTTGGATCTAACACTATCCTTAATTTCCCTTGTTAGCCACGGTTGAGCCACCTTCCCTGTTTTATTTTTACTCCAGACAGGGATGTACAATTGCTGAAGTTCATCCATGTGATCTTTAAATGTTTGCCATTGCCTATCCACCGTCAACCCTTTAAGTATCCTTTGCCAGTCTATTCTAGCCCATTCACGTCTCATACCGTCGAAGTTACCTTTCCTTAAGTTCAGTCCCCTAGTTTCTGAATTAACTGTTTCACTCTCCATCTTAATAAAGAATTCTACCATATTAGAGTACGAGAGGAAGCTTGCCGGGAACATAAAAACTGACTGCAAAAGCTTCTCTAGATATGTGAAGAGAAAAAGATTAGTGAAGACAAATGTTGGTCCCTTGCAGTCAGACTCAGGTGAAATTATAATGGGGAACCAAGAAATGGCAGACCAATTGAACAAATACTTTGGTTCTGTCTTCACGAAGGAAGACACAAATAACCTTCCGGAAATACTACGGGACCGAGGGTCGAGTGAGAAGGAGGAATTGAAGGATATCCTTATTAGGCGGGAAATTGTGTTAGGGAAATTGATGGGATTGAAGGCTGATAAATCCCCGGGGCCTGATTGTCTGCATCCCAGAGTACTTAAGGTCACTCTTCCCCAAGGGGCCTCGCACAACAAGATTGCTAATTAGTCCCTTCTCATTACACATCACCCAGTCTAGGATGACCAGATCGCTGGTTGGTTCCTCGACATATTGGTCAAGAAAACCATCCCTAATACACTCCAGGAAATCCTCCTCCACCGCATTGCTACCAGTTTGGTTCGCCCAATCAATATGTAAATTAAAGTCGCCCATGATAACTGCTGTACCTTTATAGCACGCATCCCTAATTTCTTGTTTGATGCTGTCCCCAACCTCACTACTACTGTTTGGTGGTCTGTACACAACTCCCACTAGCGTTTTCTGCCCTTTGATATTCCGTAGCTCCACCCATACCGATTCCACATCATCCAGGCTAATGTCCCTCCTTACTATTGCATTAATTTCCTCTTTAACCAGCAACATCACCCCGCCTCCTTTTCCTTTCTGTCTATCCTTCCTAAATATTGAATACCCCTGGATGTTAAGTTCCCAGCCTTGGTCACCCTGGAGTCATGTCTCCGTGATGCCAATTACATCATATCCGTTAACTGCTGTCTGCGCAGTTAATTTGTCCGCCTTATTCCGAATACTCCTCACATTGAGGCACAGTCTTTTTTGTCTTGTCTGGAGTTTAAAAGAATGAGAGGTGATCTATTGAAACATACCAGATTCTGAGGGGGGCTTGACAGGGTAGATACAGGGAGGATGTTTCCCCCCCGGGCTGGGGAGTCTAGAACCAGGGTTCACACAGCCTCAGGATAAAGGGTCAGCCATTGAGGACTGAGATGAGGAGGAATTTCTTCACTCAGAGGGCGGTGAATCTTTGGAATTCTCTGCCCCAGAGGCCTGTGGAGGCTCAGTCGTTGGGTATATTCAAGGCTGAGATCGAGAGATTTTTGGAGTCTCGGGGAATCGAGGGATCGGGCGGGAAAGTGGAGTTGAGGTCGAAGATCAGCCGTGATCTCGTTGAATGGCAGATCTAGCTCGAGGGCCCAATGGCGGAGCAGGCTCGAGGGCCCAATGGCGGAGCAGGCTCAAGGGTCCAATGGTGGAGCGGGCTCGGGGGCCCAATACGGAGCAGGCTCGAGGTCCCAATAGCAGGTGAAAGTGTTCCCACAGTGTCTCTCCCTTTCTGTCAGTCTCTCTCTCTCTCTCTGTCTCTCTCTCTCTCTCTCTGTCCCTCTGTCCTTCACTCTCTCTCTCTGTCTCTCTCTCTGTCTCCCTCTCTCTCTCGCTCTCTCTATGTATCTCTCACTCTCTCTCTCTGTCCCTCTGTCTCTCGCTTTCTCTCTTGCTCTCTCTCACTCTCACTCTCTCCCCCTCTCTCTCGCTCCCTCTCACTCTCTCCTCTGTTCCTCACTCTGTCTCTCTCTCCCTCTCTCTCTCTCTCTCCCTCTCTCTCTCTCTCCTTCTCTCTCTCTCTGTCCCTCTCCCTCCTCTCCCTCTCGCTCCCTCTCTTGCTCTCTCTCCCTCTCTCTCTCCTTCTGGCCCTGTCTCCCCCGCTCTCTCTGTCTCCCTCCCTCTCTCTCTTCCTCTCTCCCGCCCTCTCCCTTCCCCTCTCCCTCTGCCTCGCTCTCTCTCTCGCTCTCTCTCTCTCTCTCTCTCTCTGTGCCTTACCCCACTCCGAGCTGAGTCAGTGGGTGTTGCCCAGGAGACGTTCTTGTCCGTCATGTGAAGGGAAGTTACTGCTGATGGGTATTCTGCAACAGTGAAAGCCCTTTCCACATTCTCCCTATGACCAATACCGCCTTGGGATTCCCTTTGTGTGAACTCTGTGAACTCAGACACTACGGGAAGTCGGGAGACACAAGTGCTGCGTGTGGAACCGAAATAACTGGCGTTATTACACATGATGCTGGTATAGTCATTAAAATGATAGTGGGAGTGCAACGAAGGTTCACCAGATTCCTGGAATTGCGGGATTGTCCTATGAGGAGAGATTGAGCAGAATAGGCCGATATTTAACATAGAAACAGAGAAAATAGGTGCAGGAGTAGGCCATTTGGCCCTTCGAGCCTGCACTGCCATTCAATAAGATCATGGCTGATCATTCCCTCAGTACCCCTTTCCTGCTTTCTCTCCATACCCCTTGATCCCTTTAGCCATAAGGGCCATATCTAACTCCCTCTTGAATATATCCAATGAACTGGCATCAACAACTCTCTACGGTCGGGAATTCCACAGGTTAACAACTCTCTGAGTGAAGAAGTTTCTCCTCATCTCAGTCCTAAATGGCCTACCCCTTATCCTTAGACTGTGTCCCCTGGTTCTGGACTTCCCCAACATCAGGAACATTCTACCTGCATTTAACCTGTCCCATCCCGTCAGAATTCTATACGTTTCTATGAGATCCCCTCTCATCCTTCTAAACTCCAGTGTATAAAGGCCCAATTGATCCAGTCTCTCCTCATATGTCAGTCCAGCCATCCCTGGAATCAGTCTGGTGAACCTTCGCTGCATTCCCCCAATAGCAAGAACGTCCTTCCTCAGATTAGGAGACCAAAACCCCACTCGTCACTGCCTCCCATTCTGAAGAGGACCCGTTTATCCCGACTCTCTGCTTCCTGTCTGCCAACCAGTTCTCTATCCACGGCAGTACATTACACCCAATACCATGTGCTTTGATTTTGCACACCAATCTCTTGTGTGGGACCTTGTCAAAGGCCTTTTGAAAGTCCAAATACACCACTTCCACTGGTTCTCCCTTGTCCACTCTACTAGTTACATCCTCAAAAAATTCCAGAAGATTTGTCAAGCATGATTTCCCTTTCATAAATCCATGCTGACTTGGACCGATCCTGTCACTGCTTTCCAAATGCGCTACTATTTCATCTTTAATAATTGATTCCAACATTTTCCCCACTACTGATGTCAGGCTAACCGGTCTATAATTAAACGTTTTCTCTCTCCCTTCTTTTTTAAAAAGTGGTGTTACATTAGCTACCCTCCAGTCCATAGGAACTGATCCAGAGTCAATAGACTGTTGGAAAATGATCACCAATGTATCCACTATTTCTAGGGCACTTTCTAGGACCAGGATATAGTAATTAACTCTTTATCTGTATTCACTGACTGTGAGACAGAGCAATACACAGGGAGAGGCCAGAACTTTGGTTTTACTGTATAAATATCTTGTTAAACTGAACCATTTCGGAGGTGTTCACTTTGCCCTTGACTGAGTGTGACCTACCCCTTGCGAGCAAGTAAATTAAAGAAACTTCTACCGGAGCTGTAAGTGTCGGAGTCATTCTTTTCGGAGGTCGAGATTTCGACATTTTCTAGACCAATATGTCGAGGAACCAACTAGGGGGGAGGCCATCTTAGACTGGGTGTTGTGTAATGAGAGAGGATTAATTAGCAATCTCATTGTGCGAGGCCCCTTGGGGAAGAGTGACCATAATATGGTGGAATTCTGCATTAGGATGGAGAATGAAACAGTTAATTCAGAGACCATGGTCCAGAACTTAAAGAAGGGTAACTTTGAAGGTATGAGGCGTGAATTGGCTAGGATAGATTGGCGAATGATACTTAAGGGGTTGACTGTGGATGGGCAATGGCAGACATTTAGAGACCGCATGGATGAAGTACAACAATTGTACATTCCTGTCTGGCGTAAAAATAAAAAAGGGAAGGTGGCTCAACCGTGGCTATCAAGGGAAATCAGGGATAGTATTAAAGCCAAGGAAGTGGCATACAAATTGGCCAGAAGCAGCGAACCCGGGGACTGGGAGAAATTTAGAACTCAGCAGAGGAGGACAAAGGGTTTGATTAGGGCAGGGAAAATGGAGTACGAGAAGAAGCTTGCAGGGAACATTAAGGCGGATTGCAAAAGTTTCTATTGGTATGTAAAGAGAAAAAGGTTAGTAAAGACAAACGTAGGTCCCCTGCAGTCAGAATCAGGGGAAGTCATAACGGGGAACAAAGAAATGGCAGACCAATTGAACAAGTACTTTAGTTCGGTATTCACTAAGGAGGACATCAACAACCTTCCGGATATAAAAGGGGTCAGAGGGTCCAGTAAGGAGGAGGAACTGAGGGAAATCTTTATTAGTCGGGAAATTGTGTTGGGGAAATTGATGGGATTGAAGGCCGATAAATCCCCAGGGCCTGATGGACTGCATCCCAGAGTACTTAAGGAGGTGGCCTTGGAAATAGCGGATGCATTGACAGTCATTTTCCAACATTCCATTGACTCTGGATCAGTTCCTATCGAGTGGAGGGTAGCCAATGTAACCCCACTTTTTAAAAAAGGAGGGAGAGAGAAAACAGGGAATTATAGACCGGTCAGCCTGACCTCAGTAGTGGGTGAAATGATGGAATCAATTATTAAGGATGTCATAGCAGTGCATTTGGAAAATGGTGACATGATAGGTCCAAGTCAGCATGGATTTGTGAAAGGGAAATCATGCTTGACAAACCATCTGGAATTTTTTGAGGATGTTTCCAGTAAAGTGGACAAGGGAGAACCAGTTGATGTGGTATATTTGGACTTTCAGAAGGCTTTCGACAAGGTCCCACACAAGAGATTAATGTGCAAAGTTAAAGCACATGGGATTGGGGATAGTGTGATGACGTGGATTGAGAACTGGTTGTCAGACAGGAAGCAAAGAGTAGGAGTAAATGGGTACTTTTCAGAATGGCAGGCAGTGACTAGTGGGGTACCACAAGGTTCTGTGCTGGGGCCCCAGCTGTTTACATTGTACATTAATGATTTAGACGAGGGGATTAAATGTAATATCTCCAAATTTGCGGATGACACTAAGTTGGGTGGCAGTGTGAGCTGCGAGGAGGATGCTATGAGGCTGCAGAGTGACTTGGATAGGTTAGGTGAGTGGGCAAATGCATGGCAGATGAAGTATAATGTGGATAAATGTGAGGTTATCCACTTTGGTGGTAAAAACAGAGAGACAGACTATTATCTGAATGGTGACAGATTAGGAAAAGGGGAGGTGCAACGAGACCTGGGTGTCATGGTACATCAGTCATTGAAGGTTGGCATGCAGGTACAGCAGGCGGTTAAGAAAGCAAATGGCATATTGGCCTTCATAGCGAGATGATTTGAGTACAGGGGCAGGGAGGTGTTGCTACAGTTGTACAGGGCCTTGGTGAGGCCACACCTGGAGTATTGTGTACAGTTTTGGTCTCCTAACTTGAGGAAGGACATTCTTGCTATTGAGGGAGTGCAGCGAAGATTCACCAGACTGATTCCCGGGATGGTGGGACTGACCTATCAAGAAAGACTGGATCAACTGGGCTTGTATTCACTGGAGTTCAGAAGAATGAGAGGGGACCTCATAGAAACGTTTAAAATTCTGACGGGTTTAGACAGGTTAGATGCAGGAAGAATGTTCCCAATGTTGGGGAAGTCCAGAACCAGGGGTCACAGTCTAAGGATAAGGGGTAAGCCATTTATGACCGAGATGAGGAGAAACTTCTTCACCCAGAGAGTGGTGAACCTGTGGAATTCTCTACCACAGAAAGTAGTTGAGGCCAATTCACTAAATATATTCAAAAGGGAGTTAGATGAAGTCCTTACTACTCGGGGGATCAACTGGTATGGCGAGAAAGCAGGAAGAGGGTACTGAAGTTGCATGTTCAGCCATGAACTCATTGAATGGCGGTGCAGGCTAGAAGGGCTGAATGGCCTACTCCTGCACCTTGTTTCTAAGTTTCTATGGCCCCCCAGACCCAATCGCGACCTTTGCGTAGGAGCACGTGTAGTGGCTCTAACAGCGTGCTCAATTTGGGAAGAAAGTTACCAAAATATTTCAGGAGCCCCAGGAACGAACGCAGCTCGGTCGTGTTACGGGGTCTGGGTGCTCTCTGGATCACTTCCGTCTTGGATGCAGTAGGGCTGATCCCGTCTGCTGCTACACTCCTCCCCAGGAATTCTACCTCTGGAGTTAAGAAGACGCACTTCGCCTTTTTCAGTCGCAGCCCTACCCGGTCCAGTCTGCGTAGCACCTCCTCCAGGTTGTGGAGGAGATCTTCAGTATCGTAACCCGTGATGAGGATGTCGTCTGGAAAAACCACCATCCTTGGAATCGACTTGAGGAGGCTTTCCATGTTTCGTTGAAAGATCGCGGCGGCCGAGCGAATCCCGAACGGACATCTGTTATACTCAAACAACCCCTTGTGTGTCGTGATGGTGGTCAGCTTCTTCGACTCACTCGCCAGCTCCTGGGTCATGTAAGCTGAGGTCAGGTCCAATTTTGAAAAAATTTTGCCACCGGATAGCGTCGCAAAGAGGTCCTCCGCTCTCGGTGGCGGGTACTGGTCTTGGAGTGACACCCGATTGATGGTGGCCTTGTAATAGCCACATATCCTGACCGACCCATCCGCCTTGAGCACCGGCACAATCAGGCTCGCCCAGTCACTGAATTCGACTGGCGAGATGATGCCTTCCCTCAGCAGGCGGTCCAATTCGCCTTCTATCTTTTCCCGCATCACGTACGGCACCGCTCTGGCCTTGTGGTGCACTGACCTGGCTTCCGGGTTTATGTGAATCACTACCTTGGTCCCCATGAAAGTGACGATGCTGGGTTGAAATAATGAGTCAAATTTGTCCAGGACCTGTGAGCATGATACTCGCTCCACAGAAGAAATTGCATTGACATCGCCCCATTTCCAGTTCATGACAGCAAGCCAACTCCTCCCCAGTAGTGCGAGACCATCCCTCGGGACAATCTAGAGTGGCACCCTGTTCTCCGAATCTTTGTGTGTCACGACTACCGTGGCACTGCCTAGCACCGGAATGATCTGCTTTGTGTAAGTCCGTAGCTGTGCGTCAATCGTCAATAATTTTGGCCTCCTGGCCTTGGACGCCCACAACTTGTTGAACTGTTTGATACACATCCGAGGCTGTCTAGCCCCCGTGTCTAGCTCCATTAATACTGGGATGCCATTGAGGAGCACATTCATCATTATTGGTGGCATCCTGGTGTATGAACTGTATATGTGCTCCACATGAACCCGCTGAACTTCAGCTTCCAGCGATTTCCCTCAGTGTTCATTTGGCCTCGTAGGGCTTACATCGGGCCTGTCCTCCTCATACATCAACCTGGCTGCAGGCTTCCTGCACATACGTGCCAAGTGACCGCTGATGTTGCAGTTTCTGCAGGTATATTGCTGATACCTGCAAGCTCTGGCTGGGTGTTTGCCTCCACACCTCCAACATGAGCCGTTGTTGGAAACAAAAGGTCCATTACCAGTCGATCGTCTCTGACTGTCTCAGTAACTGTCCTTAAGCGCACCATTAACAGGTGTTGATGGTCCCATTACTGGCCGCATTGTCCCTTGCGATGGCATGAATCACCGTTCAGCTAGCCATTGTCTCTGTTGAATTCCCCCTTTGGGTTCGACTACATGCTGGGGCATGTCCAATTGCCGCTGTCTGCCTAGAGAACTGTGTGCCGCGTTAATAATGTTGACTCCCTGTCCATTTGCTGCATTTAAACCAAGATTTTTGTCAAACATCATTCTGGTCTCTTCTTCCCCTGAGATAAATGTCTGGGCCATCAAAGCCGCTGTTTCCAGGGTCAAGTCTTTGGTCTCAATCAGTTTCCTGAAAACCCCAGCGTGCCCGATGCCCTCAATAAAAAAGTCTCGCAGCATCTCCGCTCTGCATGCATCTGGGAACTTACATCGGCTCACCAGTCGCCGGAGGTCTGCCACGAAGTCTGGAACGCTTTGCCCTTCTCACCGCCGGTGAGTGTAAAACCGGTGTCTCGCCATGTACATGCTGCTTGCCGGTTTAAGGTGTTCCCCGATCAACTTACTGAGCTCTTCGAACGTCTTGTCCACCGGCTTCTCTGGCGCTAGAAGGTCCTTCATCAGGGAGTACGTCCTGGATCCACAAACCGTCAGGAGATGAGCCCTGCGTTTGTCGGCCGAATCCTGTCCCAGTCATTCCTTAGTGACAAAACTTTGCTGTAGTCTCTCAATAAAGTTGTCCCAATCATCACCAACACAGTACCTCTCTTCTGTGCTGCTAGTGGCCATGCTCACGTGGTTTAAATCCCAGTTTCTCGTCGCCAATGATATGTCCTTACTATACAGTATAAATGCACACGAGGCCCATACTTGAGAGAAGGTCACCCTGTGACCAGTAACCTTTATTCCAGCACTGAAGTGATGAAGGTGGGTGGAGCTTCCCCTTTTATACCTGAAAGTCCAGGTTAGGAATGTCTCCCACAAGTTCACCACCTAGTGGTCAATGTTCTCATGGTGTACAACTTAGGTCAGTTTATACATGGGTTACAATGACAGTAGAATACATGACACCTCTCACTCTCCCTCTAACTGTCTCTCTTTCTCTCCTCTTTGCGCTGCTCTCTCCTCTGTCCCTCCCACTCTCACTCTCTCCCTCTATCCCTCTCTCTCTCACTCTCTCCCTTGCTCCTGTCATTCGCTCTCTCCCTCTCACTCTCTCTCTCTCTCTCTGTCCCTCCCTCATTCTCTCTCTCTCTCTCTCTGTCTCTCTTGCCCTCTCTCTCTCTTTCTCTTGCTCTCTTCTCTCTCCTCTCCCTCTTTCTCTCCCTCGCTCCTCTCCCTCTCTCTCTCTCTCCCTCTCCCCCTCTCTCCTCTCCCTCGCTCCCTCTCTCTCCCTCTCTCTCCCTCTATCCCTCTCCCTCCCTCTCACCCTCACTCCCTCTCGCTCCCTCTGTCCCTCTCTCTCCCTCTCCCTCTCTCTCTCTCTCCCTGTCCCGCTATCCTTCGCTCTCTCTCTCTCTTGCTCTCTCCCCCTCTCCCTCTCCCTCTCTCACTCTCTCCCTCTCTCCTCTCCCTCTCTCCCTCTCTCTCCCTCTATCCCTCTCCCTCCCTCTCACCCCCTCTCCCTCTCCCTTTCTCTCTCTCCCTCTCCCTCCCTCTCTCTCTCTCTGTCCCGCTGTCCTTCGCTCTCTCTCTCTCTTGCTCTCTCTCCCTCTCCCTTTCCCTCTCTCTCTCTCTCTCTGTCCCGCTGTCCTTCGCTCTCTCTCTCTCTTGCTCTCTTCCCCTCTCCCTCTCCCTCTCTCTCTCTCCCTCTCCCTCTCTCTCTCTCTCTCTCTGTCCCACTCTCCTTCGCTCTCTCTCTCTCTTGCTCTCTCCCCCTCTCCCTCTCCCTCTCTCTCTGTCCCTCTCTCTCTCTCGCTCTCCCTCTCTCTCTCTCTCTCTCTTGCTCTCTCTGTCCCTCTCTCTCTCTCACTCTCCCTCTCTCTCTCTCTCTCTCTTGCTCTCTCTGTCCCTCTCTCTCTCTCTCCCTCTATCCCTCTCCCTCCCTCTCACCCTCACTCCCTCTCGCTCCCTCTGTCCCTCTCTCTCCCTCTCCCTCTCCCTCTCTCTCTCTCTCTCGTCCCGCTGTCCCTCGCTCTCTCTCTCTCCCCCTCTCCCTTCCCCTCACCCTCTCCCTCTCTCTCTCTCTCTCTGTCTCGCTGTCCTTCGCTCTTTCTCTCTCTTGCTCTCTCCCACTCTCCCTCTCCCTCTTTCTCTCTCTTGCTCTCTCCCCCTCTCCCTCTCCCTCTCTCTCTCTCTTGCTCTCTCTCCTTCTCCCTCTCTCTCTCTCTGTGCCTTACCCCACTCCGAGCTGAGTCAGTGGGTGTTGCCCAGGAGACGTTCCTGTCCGACATGTGAAGGGAAGTTCCTGCTGATGGGTGTTCTGTGACAGTGAAAGCCCTTTCCACATTCTCCCCGTGACCAATACCGCCTTGGGATTCCCTTTGTGTGAACTCTGTGAGCTCAGACGCTACGGGAAGTCGGGAGACACAAGTGCTGCGTGTGGAACCGAAATAACTGGCGTTATTACACATGATGCTGGTATAGTCATTAAAATGATAATGGGAGTGCAACGAAGGTTCACCAGACTGATTCCTGGGATGGGGGGATTGTCCTATGAGGAGAGATTGAGTAGACCAGGCCGATATTCTCTGGAGTTTAGAAGAATGAGAGGTGATCTTATTGAAACACACCAAATTCTGAGGGGGACTGACAGGGTAGATACAGGGAGGGTGTTTCCCCCCGGGCTGGGGAGTCTAGAACCAGGGGTCACACAGTCTCAGGATAAGGGGTCGGCCATTGAGGACTGAGATGAGGAGGAATTTCTTCACTCAGAGGGGGGTGAATCTTTGGAATTCTCTGCCCCAGAGGGCTGTGGAGGCTCAGTCGTTGAGTATATTCAAGGCTGAGATCGATAGATTTATGGATACTAAGGGAATCAAAGGATTGGGCGGAAAAGTGGTCATGAGATGAAAGCTCTTCGAAATAAGGATGGGATCTTTTATCTTCACTGGAGAAGGGAGACAGGTTCTCGATTTAACGTCTAATTCGAAAGATGGCACCTCCGACAGCGCGGTGCTCCCTCAGTACTGCCCCTCCGACAGTGCGGCACTCCCTCAGTACTGCCCCTCCGACAGTGCGGCGCTCCCTCAGTACTGCCCCTCCGACAGCGCGGCGCTCCCTCAGTACTGCCCCTCCGACAGTGCGCCACTCCCTCAGTACTGCCCCTCCGACAGTGCGGTGCTCCCTCAGTACTGCCCCTCCGACAGTGCGGTGCTCCCTCAGTACTGCCCCTCCGACAGTGCGGCATTCCCTCAGTACTGCCCCTCCGACAGTGCGGCGCTCCCTCAGTACTGCCCCTCTGACAGTGCGGCACTCCCTCAGTACTGCCCCTCCGACAGTGCGGCATTCCCTCAGCACTGACCCTCCGACAGTGCGGCACTCCCTCAGTACTGCCCCTCCGACAGTGCGGCATTCCCTCAGTACCGCCCCTCCGACAGTGCGGCACTCCCTCAGTACTGCCCCTCCGACAGTGCGGCGCTCCCTCAGTACCGCCCCTCCGACAGTGCGGCGCTCCCTCAGTACCGCCCCTCCGACAGCGCGGCGCTCCCTGCACTGTAGAGACTGAGGACTCAGATAGAAAATGATCTGGTTGTGTTGTAAACACATTTGGCAGAGTGGGTTAACTTTTCTCGCTCAGTCGCGTTCAGGATGGGTGTGGGTTCAAAACTTTTCCTTCCCTGCTTCCTGACTCCAGATTGAGACTACAGCACTTTATTTCAGTTTCAGGCACAGGATGTTAGTGTGAGGGAATAGAGAGTCAGCAATCATTAACTCCCAGGGCAGGTACAGCGTGGGGTTAGATACAGAGTAAATCTCCCTCTACACTGTCCCATCAAACACTCCCAGGGCAGGTACAGCGTGGGGTTAGATACAGAGTAAATCTCCCTCTACACTGTCTCATCAAACACTCCCAGGGCAGGTACAGGGAGTTAGATACAGAGTAAAGCTCCCTCTACACTGTCCAATCAAACACTTCCAGAGCAGGTACAGCGTGGGGTTACATACAGAGTAAATCTCCCTCTACACTATCTCATTAAACGCTCCCAGGGCAGGTACAGGTACAGGGGGTTAGATACAGAGTAAATCTCCCTCTACACTGTCCCATCAAACACTCCCAGGGCAGGTACAGGGAGTTAGATACAGAGTAAAGCTCCCTCTACACTGTCCCATCAAACACTCCCAGGATAGGTACAGGGAGTTAGATACAGAGTAAAGCTCCCTCTACACTGTCCCATCAAACAATCCCAGGGCAGGTACAGGGAGTTAGATACAGAGTAAAGCTCCCTCTACACTGTCCCATCAAACACTCCCAGGGCAGGTACAGGGAGTTAGATACAAAGTAAAGCTCCCTCAGTTCTGCCCCTCCGACAGTGCAGTACGGCACTCCCTCAGTACTGCCCCTCCGACAGTGCTGTACGGCACTCCCTCAGTACTGTCCCTCCGACAGTGCGGCACTCCCTCAGTACTGCCCCTCTGACAGTGCGGAGCTCCCTCAGTACTGCCCCTCTGACAGTGCAGTGCTCCCTCAGTACTGCCCCTCCGACAGTGCGGCACTCCCTCAGTACTGCCCCTCCGACAGTGCGGCGTTCCCTCAGTACTGCCCCTCCGACAGCGCGGCGCTCCCTCAGTGCTGCCCCTTCCGACAGTACGGCACTCCCTCAGTACTGCACCTCCGATAGTACAGCACTCCCTCAGTACTGCCCCTCCGACAGTGGGGACTTGAACGTCTGTGTCCCTGACTCAGAGACGAGTGTGCTGAAACCATTGGATTAGTGGTTGGCATCGAGCCAGTCCCATTAATCATCGGCATTAATTTCCAGACGTGACTGAGGGCGTGGAGTATGTGGGCTTGACTAGGGGGTGAACTGTGATCACTTAGAACGATTAGCCATTTCGAGCTATTCCATTGTGACACTCACTGTGGCGTCAAGCACTCGTCCAAAGGATTGCATCACTGAACTTTCAAGAATAGACTCT
The DNA here is from genome assembly GCF_044704955.1 of Pristiophorus japonicus. Taxonomy (NCBI): domain Eukaryota; kingdom Metazoa; phylum Chordata; class Chondrichthyes; family Pristiophoridae; genus Pristiophorus; species Pristiophorus japonicus. Next base: position 10,065,298 of record NC_092007.1, on the reverse strand, counting down.
GGTATCTCTCAGTGAATCATCATCGATAATCTTGATGGGCCCCCGGCTTGGCAGCGTGTTGCTTTTACGAGCCTTGCCACAGTAATTCACACATCACAGCTTGTTTCCATCCTTTAATGTGAGTGTCTTTTTTTTATTGATTCATTCCTGGGATGTGGGCGGTCGCTGGCCAAGACCGGCATTTATCGCCCATTCCCTCGTCGCCACTTGAGAAGGTGGTGGTGAGCCTCCTTCTTGAACCGCTGCAGTCCGTGTGGTGAAGGTGCTCCCACAGTGCTGTTAGGGAGGGAGTTCCAGCGACAACAGAGCAACAGCACCTTTACTGTATTAAAATGTCCCAAGGTGCTTCCCAGTACATACACTTGACATCGAGCAGTATAAGGACATATTAGCGCAGGTGACCAAAGGCTTGGTCAGAGAGGTCAGTTTTAAGGGGCGTCTTGAAGGAGGAGAAAGAGATGGAGAGGTTTAAGGAGGGAGTTCCAGAGCTTGGGGCCCAGGCAACAGAAGGCATGGCCGCCGATGGTGGAACGATTATAATCAAGAGGGCAGAATTAGAGGAGCACAGACATCTCAGGGGTTGTAGGGGCTGGAGGAGGTTACAGAGATAGGGAGGGGTGTAGGGGCTGAAGGACATTACAGAGATAGGGAGGGGTGTAGGGGCTGAAGGAGGTTATAGAGATAGGGAGGGATGTCGGGGCTGGAGGAGGTTACAGACATAGGGAGGGGTGTAGGGGCTGGAGGAGGTTACAGAGATAGGGAGGGGTGTAGGGGCTGAAGGAGGTTATAGAGATAGGGAGGGATGTCGGGGCTGGAGGACGTTACAGACATAGGGAGGGGTGTAGGGACTGGAGGAGGTTACAGAGATAGGGAGGGGTGTCGGGGCTGGAGGAAGTTACAGAGATAGGGAGGGGTGTCGGGGCTGGAGGAGGTTACAGAGATAGGGAGGGGTGTCGGGGCTGGAGGAGGTTACAGAGATAGGGAGGGGTATAGGGGCTGGAGGAGGTTACAGAGATAGGGAAGGGGGGCCGGGGCTGGAGGAGGTTACAGAGATAGGGAGGGGTGTAGGGGCTGGAGGAGGTTACAGAGATAGGGAGGGGGGGCCAGGGCTGGAAGAGGTTACAGAGATAGGGAGGGGTGTCGGGGCTGGAGGGGGTTACAGAGATAGGGAGGGGTGTCGGGGCTGGAGGAGGTTACAGAGGTAGGGAGGGGTGTCGGGGCTGGAGGAGGTTACAGAGATAGGGAGGGGTGTCGGGGCTGGAGGAGGTAACAGAGATAGGGAGGGGTGTAGGGGCTGGAGGGGGTTACAGAGATAGGGAGGGGTGTTGGGGCTGGAGGAGGTTACACAGATAGGGAGGGATGTAGGGGCTGGAGGAGGTTACAGAGATAGGGAGGGGTGTAAGGGCTGGAGGAGGTTACAGATATAGGGAAGGATGTAGGGGGTTATAGAGATAGGGAGGGGTGTTGGGGCTGGAGGAGGTTACAGAGATAGGGAGGGGTGTTGGGGCTGGAGGAGGTTACAGAGATAGGGAGAGGTGTAGGGACTGGAGGAGTTTACAGAGATAGGGAGGGGTGTAGGAGCTGGAGGAGGTTACAGAGATAGGGAGGGGTGTAGGGGCTGGAGGGGGTTACAGAAATAGGGAGGGGTGTTGAGGCTGGAGGAGGTTACAGAGATAGGGAGGGGTGTAGGGGCTGGAGGAGGTTACAGAGATAGGGAGGGGTGTCGAGGCTGGAGGAGGTTACAGAGGTCGGGAGGGGTGTCGGGGCTGCAGGAGGTTACAGAGATAGGGAGGGATGTCGGGGCTGGAGGAGGTTACAGAGATAGGGAGGGGTGTAAGGGCTGGAGGAGGTTACAGAGATAGGGAGGGGTGTCGGAGCTGGAGGAGGTTACAGAGATAGGAAGTGGTGTAGGAGGTTATCGAGATAGGGAGGGGTGTTGGGGCTGGAGGAGGTTACAGAGATAGGGAGAGGTGTAGGGGCTGGAGGAGGTTACAGAGATAGGGAGGTGTGTAGGGGCTGGAGGAGGTTACAGAGATAGGGAGGGGTGTAGGGGCTGGAGGAGGTTACAGAGATAGGGAGGGGTGTAGGGGCTGGAGGGGGTTACAGAGATAGGGAGGGGTGTAGGGGCTGGAGGGGGTTACAGAGATAGGGAGGGGTGTAGGGGCTGGAGGGGGTTACAGAGATAGGGAGGGGTGTAGGGGCTGGAGGGGGTTACAGAGATAGGGAGGGGTGTCGGGGCTGGAGGGGGTTACAGAGATAGGGAGGGGTGTAGGAGGTTATAGAGATAGGGAGGGGTGTAGGGGCTGGAGGGGGTTACAGAGCCATGGAGGGGTGTAGGGGCTGGAGGGGGTTACAGAGATAGGGAGGGGTGTCGGGGCTGCAGGAGGTTACAGAGATAGGGAGGGATGTCGGGGCTGGAGGAGGTTACAGATATAGGGAGGGGTGTAAGGGCTGGAGGAGGTTACAGAGATAGGGAGGGGTGTCGGAGCTGGAGGAGGTTACAGAGATAGGGAGGGGTGTAGGAGGTTATCGAGATAGGGAGGGGTGTAGGGGCTGGAGGGGGTTACAGAGATAGAGAGGGGTGTAGGGGCTGGAGGAGGTTACAGAGATAGGGAGGGGTGTAGGAGGTTATAGAGATAGGGAGGGGTGTAGGGGCTGGAGGGGGGTTACAGAGATAGGGAGGGGTGTAGGAGGTTTTGGAGATAGGGAGGGGTGTTGGGGCTGGAGGAGGTTACAGAGATAGGGAGGGGTGTAGGGACTGGAGGAGGTTACAGAGATAGGGAGGGGTGTAGGGGCTGGAGGAGGTTACAGAGATAGGGAGGGGTGTAGGGGCTGGAGGGGGTTACAGAGATAGGGAGTGGTGTAGGGGCTGCACTGGAGGGGGTGTTGAACCTTGTGGTCAGTCTCCCCAGGTACTGCATCTGCTGATGATGGGGACTGGTCGGTCAGTTGTGAGACCCCTTGTGAGATTTAGCTGGGGGTGCTGGAATATCTGGTCCTCCCTTGATACACCTCTTGAACCATTTGTGGACGCAGGACTGCCTGTGGTGTTGGGAGGTGGGAGCGGCTAGCCGGGGAGATGAGGAACAGGGAGTTTGCCTGAAACTGAGAAGCAGTCATTTCCCCAGAAGGATATCAGCCTTTGAAAGATTCCTGAAGCAAAAGTTGTGAAAGTGTTGGGAGTATTTTGGCACGCCAAATCTTTGGAAGGGAAGGTCCCTCTTTCTGGCCAGGGTGAAGGGGGCGTGGGGACTGATCAACTGGGCAGGAAATCACGCAATTTTGGCAGGAGCGTGGAACTTTTTCTCTCTGGGAAGGAGATAAGGTCGAGCCCCCAGAAAGGAAATCAACTCCAGTGCAGTTTCAGGCCACCGCTGACTGACGCCGGTCCTGTCCATTTCCTCGCTTGCAACTCTTGGGAACTGCGTTCAGCCGGGGCAAGAGCACCTGAAAAGTCAAGAAGCCCGAAACCATGGGTTTCCCCCTGGCCGTCCTGATCGTCTCCTCTCTGCTGGGACCCGGTGAGTATTGAGCCACGAGTGCTTGCCCCCTCAAAGTTTGCCTGCGATGCGGTTGGCACTTTGGAACCAGAACTGGCCCTTCCCCACAACCTCTCTGCTCAATTGTGTCGTAAATGTCGCCTCCAGTTAATCGCAAGCATCTTGTCGTCAGTGCAAGCTCACTTCACCAAATCACAGTCTTTTCCCCCCCTTTGATCATCTGTGCCCTTGACTTGTTTTATTAATAAACCGTGCGGTCGAAATGTCCCTTTGCCAGAATTTGGCAGGTTTGCAGCCACAAAACAAAAGTTGGTGGGCAAAGTTTCGTTTTGAGGTTTTGAAGTGTCTGATGCGGCTAATTTCGATCGCAGAAGCCCACCAGTGTTACAAGTGACATCCCCTGTGCCAGTGACCCACGAGGACGAAACTCTTGTTGATCACTGGCATCAAATTTATTTCCAGCTAGTGCACTTGTATCACCTGCAGCCTCAGTCTGTCCAATCCGAGCAGATGGACGTGTGAACGTCTCCAAAGTAGGGACTGCAGGAATAACCTGAATGAGAAGGTTGTGATGCAGCGCTCGGCTGTGCTGTGCACCACCACTGCAGAAGGTGTTCGGCTAAGTCTGCTTTTGGCAATCCCTTCCTGCACCCAGACTCACAGAATGCTCACAGGAACAGGAGACCACCATTCGGCCCCTCGAGCCCGTGCCCGCTCTCTGCAAGGGCACCTCAGCCAGTCCCACTCTCCCCCACCGCCCCTTCCCCCGGAGCCCGGCGAATCTCTCTCCTTCAGGGACTTATCCAACTCACTTTTGAAAGCCACGATCGAGTCCGCCTCCGTCGCCCTCTCGGGCAGCGTGTCCCCGATCCGAACCACTCGCTGTGTTAAAAAGATTTATCCTCCTGTCGCCTTTTGTTCTTCCTTGGAGTTCAGAAGAATGAGAGGTGATCTTATCGAAACGTATCAGATTATGAGGGGGCTCAACAAGGTGGGATGCAGAGAGGATGTTTCCACAGATGGGGGAGACTAGAACTAGGGGGCATGGTCTTAGAATAAGGGGCCGCCCATTTAAAACTGAGATGAGGAGGAATTTCTTCTCTCAGAGGGTTGTAAATCTGTGGAATTCTCTGCCCCAGAGAGCTGTGGAGGCTGGGTCATTGAATATATTTAAGTTTCTTAACCGATAAGGGGGCGGGCAGGGAAGTGGAGCTGAGTCCATGATCGGATCAGCCATGATCGTATTAAATGGCGGAGCAGGCTCGAGGGGCCGAATGGCCGACTCCTGCTCCGATTTCTTAAGTTCTGCCAATTACCTTAAATCTGTGTTCTCTGATTTTCAACCCTTCTGCCACGGGAACACCTCGATCAAATCTCCTCTCAACCTTCTCTGCTCGAAGGGGAACAAGCAGAGCTTCTCCAGTCTCTCCCCGTCACTGAAGTCCCACATCCCCCGGGAATGTTCTCGTCAATCTTTTCTGCGGCCTCTCTAAGGTCGTCACATCCTTCCTAAAGTGCAGTAACTTGTAACAAACATGTACTCAAATCTTAATCACAAAATACCCGATTCATTGTCAAAATCTGCTCGCCACTTCTAGTGTGCTGCAAGTAGGAGAAAGGGGAGAGGGAAGGAAGGTGAGAGAGGAGGGGAAATGATTAAGAGGGAGAGAAAGAGGAAGTAGAGAACAGGAATGAAGATTGAGAAGTGGGAGAGAGAGAGAGAGAGAAGGGGAGAGGAGGAAGCAGATAAGTAGGAAAGAGATTGAAATGGGGAACGGAGAAAGAGAAAGCAGATCTTTTAACTTCCTGTTATGCTGCCCCATCTCTCTCTCTCTGTTAATAACACGGTTGTGAACATGTGTTTGTGGCGGAGGAGCGGCGAGAGATCGGGGCGGAGGAGCGGCGAGAGATCGGGGGCGGAGGAGCGGCGAGAGATCGGGGGCGGAGGAGCGGGGAGAGATCGGGGCGGAGGAGCAGCCAGAGATCGGGGCGGAGGAGCGGCGAGGGATCGGGGCGGAGGAGCGGCGAGAGATCGGGGCGGAGGAGCGGCGAGAGATCGGGGGAGGAGGAGCGGCGAGAGATCGGGGCGGAGGAGCGGCGAGAGATCGGGGCGGAGGAGCGGCGAGAGATCGGGGCGGAGGAGCGGCGAGAGATCGGGGCGGAGGAGCGGCGAGAGATCGGGGCGGAGGAGCGGTGAGAGATCGGGGTCCAGGAGCGGCGAGAGATCGGGGGGAGGAGGAGCGGCGAGAGATCGGGGCGGAGGAGCGGCGAATGAGGGTGTGGGGCCCGGAAGAGGCGAGGGCCCAGGGGCAGCACGGGCCCAGCCCACACTGTGCGATATGTGTACGCGCTCGGTCCGTGCAGCTGGTCTCCAGTCGTCCTGGTTAACCCTTGCCACTGGACCGAGACCTCGCTCTGTCAAGCCCCGTGTGGTGGCTGGTGTACAACGGTCACCCCACGTTAAAACAATCCACCCACTGGCATCTTCCACCCCTGGAGTTCAGGACTGGAACATCGGCTCCTTCATTGAAACACCTGTGAACTGATCCTTTTCGGCCTGGAAGCAAGTCATCCTCTTTCGAGGGACTGTCTATGATGATGATGATGATGAGCTCTCTCGCCTCCTGAGTCAGAAGGTTGTGGGTTCGAGTCCCACTCCAGGGACTTGAACACAAAAATCTAGGCTGACACTCCCAGTGCAGTACTGAGGGAGCGCCGCACTGTCGGAGGGGCAGTACTGAGGGAGCGCCGCACTGTAGGAGGGGCAGTACTGAGGGAGCGCCGCACTGTCGGAGGGGCAGTACTGAGGGAGCGCCGTACTGTCGGAGGGGCAGTACTGAGGGAGCACCGCACTGTCGGAGGGGCAGTACTGAGGGAGCGCCGCACTGTCGGAGGGGCAGTACTGAGGGAGCGCCACAATGTCAGAGGGGCAGTACTGAGGGAGCGCCGCACTGTCGGAGGTGCAGTACTGAGGGAGCGCCGTACTGTCGGAGGGGCAGTACTGAGGGAGCACCGCACTGTCGGAGGGGCAGTACTGAGGGAGCGCCGCACTGTCGGAGGGGCAGTACTGAGGGAGCACCGCACTGTCGGAGGGGCAGTACTGAGGGAGTGCTGCACTGTTGGAGGTGCAGTACTGAGGGAGTGCCGCAATGTCGAAGGGGCAGTACTGAGGGAGTACCGCACTGTCGGAGGGGCAGTGCTGAGGGAGTGCCGCAGTGTTGGAGGGGCAGTGCTGAGGGAGTGCCGCACTGTCGAAGGGGCAGTACTGAGGGAGCGCCGCACTGTCGGAGGGGCAGTACTGAGGGAGTGCCGCAATGTCGAAGGGGCAGTACTGAGGGAGTACCGCACTGTCGGAGGGGCAGTGCTGAGGGAGTGCCGCAGTGTTGGAGGGGCAGTGCTGAGGGAGTGCCGCACTGTCGAAGGGGCAGTACTGAGGGAGTGTCAGATGAGACATTAAACCGAGGCCCCGTCAGCTCTCTCAGGTAAACGTAAAAGAGCAGGGGGACTTCTCCCCGGTGTCCTGGGGCCAATATTTATCCCTCAACCAACGTCACTAAAACAGATGATCTGGGTCATTATCACATCGCTGTGTGTGGGAGCTTGCTGTGCGCAAACTGGCTGCCGCGTTTCCCACAATACAACAGCGACTACACTCCAAAAAGTACTTCATTGCTTGTAAAGTGCTTTGAGACGTCTGGTGGTCGGGAAAGGTGCTATATAAATGCAAGTCTTTCTTTATTAAACCATTTAAAGAGAGAGATTAATTCGTGTACAGCAGAGACACTTGCCCATCAGAAAAACAGTATTTGCTCCATTTTACTTGTGAACTACCGAGTTATATATAATAGTATTACATTACAGAAACTGAACTGGACCAGCCACAAAAATACTGTGGCCACAAGAGCGGGTCAGAGGCTGGGTATTCTGTGTCGAGTGTCTCACCTCCTGACTCCCCAAAGCCTTCCCACCATCGACGAGGCACAAGTCAGGAGTGTGAGGGAACACTCCCCACTTGCCTGGATGAGTTGCAGCTCCAACAAACACTCGAGAAGCTCGACACCATCCAGGACAAAGCAGCCCGCTCGATGGGCCACGCTCCCCACCACCTCCAACACTCACTCCCTCCATCACCTCCAACACTCACTCCCTCCACCACCTCCAACACTCACTCCCTCCACCACCTCCAACACTCACTGCCTCCACCACCTCCAACACTCACTCCCTCCACCACCTCCAACACTCACTCCCTCCACCACCTCCAACACTCACTGCCTCCACCACCTCCAACACTCACTCCCTCCACCACCTCCAACACTCACTCCCTCCACCACCTCCAACACTCACTCCCTCCACCACCTCCAACACTCACTGCCTCCACCACCTCCAACACTCACTCCCTCCACCACCTCCAACACTCACTGCCTCCACCACCTCCAACACTCACTCCCTCCACCACCTCCAACACTCACTGCCTCCACCACCTCCAACACTCACTCCCTCCACCACCTCCAACACTCACTCCCTCCACCACCTCCAACACTCACTCCCTCCACCACCTCCAACACTCACTGCCTCCACCACCTCCAACACTCACTGCCTCCACCACCTCCAACACTCACTGCCTCCACCACCTCCAACACTCACTCCCTCCACCACCTCCAACACTCACTCCCTCCACCACCTCCAACACTCACTCCCTCCACCACCTCCAACACTCACTCCCTCCACCACCTCCAACACTCACTCCCTCCACCACCTCCAACACTCACTGCCTCCACCACCTCCAACACTCACTCCCTCCACCACCTCCAACACTCACTGCCTCCACCACCTCCAACACTCACTCCCCTCCACCACCTCCAACACTCACTCCCTCCACCACCTCCAACACTCACTCCCTCCACCACCTCCAACACTCACTCCCTCCACCACCTCCAACACTCACTCCCTCCACCACCGGCGCACCGTGGCTGCGGTGTGCACCGTCTACAAGATGCACCGCGGCAACTCGCCAAGGCTTCTTCGGCAGCACCTCCCAAACCCGCTGCCTCTACCCGCCTCGAAGGACAAGGGCAGCAGGCAATGCACAGATCCCAGGAACGAATTAAACAAATTAAAATTGAGAGTATAAAATCAAATATACAAAAATCAAATTTAATTAGGAACATGTGAACTATTACAGCAGTTAAATGCCTAATTATCTATAATCATGAATATTAAATATTGTAGTCAAACACCAAATTACCAATATTAGGGAATTATAATAAATATTAAATTCGATATCTGTGTAATTTTGAATCCATAGCATCTGTCTGAGGCTGAACCAGACGGTTCACAACCTCGCTCTCATACCTGACCCTGAAATGAGCTTCCGGCCACATACCCGCAGCATAACTAAACCCGCCTGTTTCCCCCTCCGTAACATCGCCCATCTCCACCCCCTGCCTCAGCTCATCCGCTGCTGAAACCCTCATCCCTGCCTCCGTTACCTCCAGACCTGACTATTCCAACGCACTCCTGGCCGGCCTCCCACGTTCTACCCGACGTAAACTAGAGGTGATCCAAAACTCGGCTGTCCCCGTGTCTTAACTCGCACCGAGTCCCGCTCACCCATCACCCCCAGTGCTCACTGCCCCGTGTCCTAACTCACACCGAGTCCCACTCACCCATCACCCGCTGTGCTCACTGCCCCCGTGTCCTAACTCACACCCAGTCCCACTCACCCATCACCCCCTGTGCTCGCTGTCCCCGTGTCCTAACTCACACCGAGTCCCACTCACCCATCACCCCCTGTGCTCACTGTCCCGTGTCCTAACTCGCACCGAGTCCCACTCACCCATCACCCCCTGTGCTCACTGCCCCCGTGTCCTAACTCGCACCGAGTCCCACTCACCCATCACCCCCTGTGCTCACTGCCCCCGTGTCCTAACTCACACCGAGTCCTGCTCACCCAACACCCACTGTGCTCACTGCCCCAGTGTCCTAACTTGCACCGAGTCCTGCTCACCCAACACCCTCTGTGCTCACTGCCCCCGTGTCCTAACTCGCACCGAGTCCCACTCACCCATCACCCCCTGTGCTCACTGCCCCGTGTCCTAACTCGCACCGAGTCCCACTCACCCATCACCCCCTGTGCTCACTGCCCCCGTGTCCTAACTCACACCGAGTCCTGCTCACCCAACACCCCCTGTGCTCACTGCCCCAGTGTCCTAACTTGCACCGAGTCCTGCTCACCCAACACCCTCTGTGCTCATTGCCCCGTGTCCTAACTCGCACCGAGTCCCACTCACCCATCACCCCCTGTGCTCACTGCCCCGTGTCCTAACTTGAACCGAGTCCCACTCACCCATCACCCCCTGTGATCGCTGATCAACATTGGCTCCCGGTTAAGCAATGCCTTGATTTCAAAATTCTCATCTTTATTTACAAATCCCTCCCTATCTCTGTAACCTCCTCCAGCACCTACACCCCTCCCGAGGTCTGTAACCCCCCTCCAGCCCCTACACCCCTCCCGAGGTCTGTAACCCCCCTCCAGCCCCTGCACCCCTCCCTATCTCTGTAACTTCCTCCAGCCCCTACACCCCTCCCTATCTCTGTAACCTCCTCCAGCCTCTACACCCCTCCCTATCTCTGTAACCTCCTCCAGCCTCTACACCCCTCCCTATCTCTGTAACCTCCTCCAGCCTCTACACCCCTCCCTATCTCTGTAACATCCTCGAGCCCCACAACCCCCCGAGATGTCTGCGCTCCTCTAATTCTGCCCTCCTGAACATCCTTGATTATAATCGCTCCACCATCGGTGGCCGTGCCTTCTGTTGCCTGGGCCCCAAGCTCTGGAACTCTCTCCCTAAACCTCTCCGCTTCTCTAAACCTCTCCTCCTTTAATACGCTCCTTAAAACCGACATCTTTGACCAAGCTTTTAATCATCTGCCGTAATTGCTTCTTATTTGGCTCGATGTCAAATGTTTTATTTGTCTTATCATCATCATCATCACGGGCAGTCCCTCGCAATCGAGGAAGACTTGCTTCCACTCTAAAAGTGAGTTCTCGGGTGACTGAACAGTCCCAATACGAGAACCACAGTCCCTGTCACAGGTGGAACAGACAGTGGTTGAGGGAAGGGGAGGGTGGGACTGGTTTGCCGCACGCTCCTTCCGCTGCCTGCGCTTGGTTTCTGCACGCTCTCGGCGACGAGACTCGAGGTGCTCAGCGCCCCTCCCGGATGCACTTCCTCCACTTAGGGCGGACTGGTCTTTGGGCCAGGGACTCCCAGGTGTCGGTGGGAATGTTGCACTTTATCAGGGAGGCTTTGAGGGTGGTCCCTTGTAACGTTTCCTCTGCCCACCTTTGGCTCGCTGGCCGTGCAGGAATATATAACGCTGCTGGAAAGGGCTTTGGAACGTTTTGCTAAAGGTGCTTTCTAACTATAAGTTGTTATGTGATATCGAAACAAAATCATAAGTTGGTGCAACTATTGAATTGTGTCTGTTTGCAATTCATATCAATATTGAATTATTGATAGGAAGTAATATTGTGGGTTGCAGTAGAGGAGACATTTGAGACTCGATGTAAAATCCGAGAAATTTATGGCACAGAAGGAGGCCATTCGGCCCATCATGTCCATGCCGGACATGTGTAGTGTAGTGTAGTGTGGCCAGGTGGAGACAGGTGATTTTGGACCTCTGCTTGTCCAAGTTCTCCACCGCTGGTCATTTTCCTCGCCCCATGTCTGGGTAGATCCATTGACAGATTTGATTGCTGTGACAGTCAACCTCTCCATGGTCGTTGAATCATCATCATCATAGACGGTCCCTCGTATCATCGAAACATAGAAAATAGGTGCAGGAGTAGGCCATTCGGCCCCTCGAGCCTGCACCGCCATTCAATAAGATCATGGCTGATCATTCACCTCAGTGCCCCTTTCCTGCTTTCTTTCCATACCCCTTGATCCCTTTAGCCGTAAGGGCCATATCTTGAATTTATCCAACGAACTGGCCTCAACAACTTTCTGCGGTAGAGAATGCCACAGGTTCACAACTCTCTGAGTGAAGAAGTTTCTCCTCATCTCGGTCCTAAATGGTCTACCCCTTATCCTTAGACTGTGACCTACTGGATCTGGACTTCCCCAACATCGGGAACATTCTTCCTGCATCTAACCTGTCCAGTCCCGTTAGAATTTTATATGTTTCTATGAGATCCCCTTTCATTCTTCTAAATTCCAGTGAATATAAGCCTAGTCAATCCAGTCTTTCTTCATATATCAGTCCTGCCATCCCGGGAATCAGTCTGGTGAACCTTCGCTGCACTCCCTCAATAGTAAGAATGTCCTTCCTCCGATTAAGAGACCAAAACTGAACACAATATTCCAGGTGAGGCCTCACCAAGGCCCTGTACAACTGCAGTAAGACCTCCCTGCTCCTATACTCAAATCCCCTCGCTATGAAGGCCAACTTGCCATTTGCCTTCTTCACCGCCTGCTGTACCTGCATGCCAACTTTCAATGACTGATGTACCATGACACCCAGGTCTCGTTGCACCTCCCCTTTTCCTAATCTGTCACCATTCAGATAATATTCTGCCTTCGTGTTTTTGCCCCCAAAGTGGATAACCTCACATTTATCCACATTATACTGCATCTGCCATGTATTTGCCCACTCACCTAACCTGTCCAAGTCACCCTGCAGCCTCTTAGCATCCTCCTCACAGCTCACACCACCACCCAGCTTAGTATCATCTGCAAACTTGGAGATATTACACTCAATTCCTTTGTCTAAATCATTAATATATATCGTAAATAGCTGGGGTCCCAGCACTGAACCCTGCGGTACCCGATTAGTCACTGCCTGCCATTCTGAAAAGGACCCGTTTATTCCTACTCTTTGCTTCCTGCCTGCCAACCAGTTCTCTATCCACGTTAATACATTACCCCCAATACCATGTGCTTTAATTTTGCACACCGATCTCTTGTTTGGGACCTTGTCAAAAGCCTTTTGAAAGTCCAAATACACCACTGGCTCTCCCTTATCCACTCTACTAGTTATATCCTCAAAAAAATTCCAGAAGATTTGTCAAGCATGATTTCCCTTTCATAAATCCATGCTGACTTGGACCGATCCTGTCACTGCTTTCCAAATGCGCTGCTATTTCATCTTTAATAATTGATTCCAGCATTTTCCCCACTACTGATGTCAGGCTAACCGGTCTATAATTACCCATTTTCTCTCTCTCTCCTTTTTAAAAAAGTGGTGTTGCATTAGCCTCCAGTCCATAGGAAATGATCCAGAGTCGATAGACTGTTGGAAAATGATCACCAATACATCCACTATTTCCAGGGCCACTTCCTTAAGTACTCTGGGATGCAGACTATCAGGCCCTGGGGATTTATCAGCCTTCAATCCCATCAATTTCCCTAACACAATTTGTTGACTAATAAGGATTTCCTTCAGTTCCTCCTTCTCACGAGACCCTCGGTCCCCTAGTATTTCCGGAAGGTTATTTGTGTCTTCCTTCGTGAAGTCAGAACCAAAGTATTTGTTCCATTGGTCTGCCATTTCCTTGTTCCCCATTATGTTTTATTTTAATGATTTTGGATGACGGATAAATATTGGCCCCAGGACAGCAGGGAGAACTCCCCCTGCTCTTCTTTGAAATAATGGCCATGGGATCTTTTATGTCCATCTGAGAAGACAGATGGGGCCTCGGTTTAACTTCTCATTCAAAAGACGGATGGGAGAAGATGAATTTGATGAACCTTCTTCATTTTACGTCTCGGGATTCCTATGTAATACATAGTTTTGCATAGAACATACAGCACAGGAAGAGGCCATTGGCCCCCAGCGCTCCGTGCCGGTGTTTATGCTCCACACCAGCCTCCTCCCTCCCCTCTCCATTTCACCCCATCACCATATCCTTCTATTCCTTTCTCCCTCATGTGTTTATCCAGCTTTCCCCTTAAATGTGTCTCTGCTCCTCGCCTCGACCCCTCCCTGTGGGAGCAAGCTCCACATTCTCAGCCCTCTCTGGGGTAAAGAAGTTTCTCCTGAATTCCCCATTGGATTTATTAGTGACTGTCGTATATTGATGGCCCCCTAGTTCTGGTCTCCCTCCACAAGTGGAAACGCCCTCTCCATGACTACCCCCTCGAACCCCTTCCTAATTTTAAAGACCTCTAGCAGGTCACCAGACACCAGAGGGCACCGCAGTCGGAGGTCATTGGCCTGTGCCCATGTGGCATGGGTGCTTGGTCACCTGAATATAAGCTGGGTGTCTTGGTCATGCAAGGCTAGAATAAAGATGGGTCAGTGTTGCACCTGAGTGAGTTTACAGTAGCCAGACTCTTGGGTCATTTACAGTGAGCGAGACGGAGAGGTTTCGGGAGAGTGTTACGTATGTAAACATTGTAACTGTGCAAGACTTGCCACCAGAGGGCGCAACTATCGGAGGCCCAATGGTCACCTGCACACCTCGTGCAAGGGCGTATAAAAGGTTGCCTGCCAGGCTGCTTGGGCATTCTGGAGTTGTATTAAAGAGACTAAGGTCACCAGTTAATACAATAAGAACATAAGAATTAGGAACAGGAGTAGGCCATCTAGCCCCTCGAGCCTGCTCCGCCATTCAACAAGATCATGGCTGATCTGGCCGTGGACTCAGTTCCACTTACCCGCCCGCTCCCCGTAACCCATAATTCCCTTATTGGTTAAAAATCTATCTATCTGTGACTTGAATACATTCAATGAGCTAGCCTCAACTGCTTCCCTGGGCAGAGAATTCCACAGAAATTTGGGAGAAGAAATTCCTTCTCAACTCGGTTTTAAATTGGCTCCCCCGTAGTTTGAGGCTGTGCCCCCGAGTTCTAGTCTCCCCGACCAGTGGAAACAACCTCTCTGCCTCTAACTTGTCTATCCCTTTCATTATTTTAAATGTTTCTATAAGATCACCCCTCATCCTTCTGAACTCACAACGAGTAAAGACCCAGTCTACTCAATCTATCATCATAAGGTAACCCCCTCATCTCCGGAATCAGCCCAGTGAATCATCTCTGTACCCCCTCCAAAGCTAGTATATCCTTCCTTAAGTAAGGTGACCAAAACTGCACGCAGTACTCCAGGTGCGGCCTCACCAATACCCTGTACAGTTGCAGCAGGACCTCCCTGCTTTTGTACTCCATCCCTCTCGCAATGAAGGCCAACATTCCATTCGCCTTCCTGATTACCTGCTGCACCTGCAAACTAACTTTTTGGGATTCATGCACAAGGACCCCCAGGTCCCTCTGCACCACAGCATGTTGTAATTTCTCCCCATTCAAATAATATTCCCTTTTACTGTTGTTTTTTCCCAAGGTGGATGACCTCACACTTTCCGACATTGTATTCCATCTGCCAAACCTTAGCCTATTCGCTTAACCTATCCAAATCTCTTTGCAGCCTCTCTGTGTCCTCTACACAGCCCGCTTTCCCACTAATCTTTGTTTTAGCTCACAGTACTCAGTCTTGTGGCGTTCTTCCATACTTACCAGAGGGCTTATTGTAACATAGCAGATTCTGAGGGGGATCGACAGGGTAGATGCAGAGAAGGTGTTTCTCCCCCGGGCTGGGGAGTCTAGAACCAGGGGTCACACAGTCTCAGGATAAGGGGTCGGCCATTGAGGACTGAGATGAGGAGGAATTTCTTCACTCAGAGGGGGTGGTGAACCTTTGGAATTCTCCACCCCAGAGGGCTGTGGAGGCTCGGTCATTGGGTCTATTCAAGGCTGAGAGCGAGAGATTTTTGGAATCTCGGGGAATCGAGGGATCGGCCGGGGAAGTGGAGTTGAGGTCGAAGGGAGCAGGTTCGAGGGGCCGAATGGCCGACTCCTGCTCCTAATTCCGCGAGTTGTCCTTCTGGCCGAGACAGCTGGAGGCCTGGTTGGCAATGGTGGGGAGATGGAAATAGCAACCCTTGGCCAGGAGCGTGGAATTTCAGTGGGTCTTAAACAATGATTGAAAACAAATTGAGGGACTTTGTGAAAATGCTGAGGAAGAGCTTTCACAAAGACCCCGGGCAATATTGCTTGAGCTTGCTTGGCAGACGGTCGCTCCAGAACAGGGAAGCCCCGTGTAATTGGCATCGGGTCACAATCACTGCTGACTGCAGTCTCTGACTTGTTGCTGAACAACTCTGCAAGTTTTGCAAGGCCAAGGAGAGGCAGCGTAAACGGAATGGAGCAATTTTAAAGGCTGGTGCTGGTACAGAGAGGCCTGGGGGTGTGTGTACGCAAATCTTTGAAGGTGCTTGGACAAGTTGAGCAGGCCGTTTTCTAAAAAAAAAACTTGTATTTATTAAGCGCCTTTAACATAGTAAAACAGCCCGAGGGGCTTCACCAGGAGTCAAAAAATTTGACACCAAGCCGCGTAAGGTGAAATGACCAAAAGCTCGGTCGAAGAGGTGGGTTTTAAGGAGCTTTTTGAAGGAGGAGAGAGAGGTTTAGAGAGGCGGAGAGGTTTAGGGAGGGAGTTCCAGAGCTTGGGGCCCAGGCAACAGAAGGCACGGCCACCGATGGTGGAGCGATTATAATCAGGGATGGTCAGGAGGGCAGAATTAGAGGAGTGTAGAGATCTCGGGGGTTGTGGGGCTGGAGGAGGTTACACAGATAGGGAGGGGTGTAGGGGCTGGAGGAAGTTACAGAGATAGGGAGAGGTGTAGGGGCTGGAGGGGGTTACAGAGATAGGGAGGGGTGTAGGGGCTGGAGGAGGTTACAGAGATAGGGAGAGGTGTAGGGGCTGGAGGAGGTTACAGAGATAGGGAGAGGTGTAGGGGCTGGAGAAGGTTACAGAGATAGGGAGAGGTGTAGGGGCTGGAGGAGGTTACAGAGATAGGGAGAGGTGTAGGGGCTGGAGGAGGTTACAGAGATAGGGAGGGGTGTAGGGGCTGGAGGGGGTTACAGAGATAGGGAGGGGTGTAGGGGCTGGAGGTTACAGAGATAGGGAGGGGCGTAGGGGCTGGAGGAGGTTACAGAGATAGGGAGGGGTGTAGAGGCTGGAGATTACAGAGATAGGGAGGTGTAGGGGCTGGAGGAGATTAGAGATAGGGAAGGGGCGAGGGCCATGGAGGGATTTGAACAGAAGGATGAGAATTTTGAAATCAAGACCTTGCCGGACTGGGAGCCAATGTTGATCAGCGAGCACAGGGGGTGATGGGTGAGCGGAACTCGGTGCGAGTTAGGACACGGGGGCAGCGAGCACAGGGGGTGATGGCTGAGTGGGACTCGGTGCGAGTTAGGACACGGGGGCAGCGAGCACAGAGGGTGATGGGTGAGCGGGACTCGGTGCGAGTTAGGACACGGGGCAGTGAGCACAGGGGGTGATGGGTGAGTGGGACTCGGTGCGAGTTAGGACACGGGGCAGTGAGCACAGGGGGTGATGGGTGAGTGGGACTCGGTGTGAGTTAGGACACGGGGCAGTGAGCACAGGGGGTGATGGGTGAGCGGAACTCGGTGCGAGTTAGGACACGGGGGCAGTGAGCACAGGGGGTGATGGGTGAGCGGGACTCGGTGCGAGTTAGGACACGGGGCAGTGAGCACAGGGGGTGATGGGTGAGCGGGACTCGGTGCGAGTTAGGACACAGGGGCAGCCGAGTTTTGGGATCACTTCAAGTTACTACAAGGTTCCCTTGGCTTTACTAATAGAGGAATAAAGTAGAATAGCAAGGAAGGTTAGGCCCCAGCTGGAATTTCACATCCTATTCTAGCCACCACACCTTAGAGAGGGTGCGAAGGGAGATTGACCAGAAAGGTCCCGGGGATGAGGAACTTTGGCTATGTGGAGAGACTGGAGAACATAAGAACATAAGGAACAGGAGCAGGAGTCGGCCATTTGGCCCCTCGAGCCTGCTCCGCCATTCAATGAGATCACGGCTGACCTTCGACCTCAACTCCACTTTCCCGCCCGATCCCTCGATTCCCCGAGACTCCAAAAATCTCTCGATCCCAGCCTCGAATATACTCAACGACTGATCCTCCACAGCCCTCTGGGGCAGAGAATTCCAAAGATTCACCCCCCTCTGAGTGAAGAAATTCCTCCTCATCTCAGTCCTCAATGGCCGACCCTTTATCCTGAGACTGTGTGACCCCTGGTTCTAGACTCCCCAGCCCGGGGGGGGGAAACACCCTCCCTGCATCAACCCTGTCAATCCCCCTCAGAATCTGGTGTGTTCCAATGAGATCACCTCTCATTCTTCTGAACTCCAGAGAATATCGGCCCCGTCTACTCAATCTCTCCTCATAGGACAATCCCCCCATCCCTGGAATCAGTCTGGTGAACCTTCGCTGCACTCCCTCTATGGCAAGTATATCCTTCCTTAGGTAAGGAGACCCGAACTGGGCACAGTACTCCAGGTGCGGTCTCACCAGGGCCCGATATAATCGCAGTGAGACGTCTTTACATTTACGCTCAAATCCTGTTGTAATTAAGGCCAAGGTTGTTGTAGGGGCTGTTCTCCTTGCAGCAGAGAAGGTTGAAGGTTGGAGATTTGATCGAGGATGTTCAGAATCACGAGGGGCCTGTAAATCACTGTTTACAGTTGCAGGAGGGTCGGTAACCAGTGGAACCTGTGGTGTGTGTAGCACACAAATCACCGACTCCACACGGTCTGGTGTAAGTCTAACTGCTGTGACCTGAGTCCCTTACTGTTCAGCTCCAGAGTGCCTCTCAGGTGTGGTGGTCAGCCTTATATAGTGCCTGTTGCAGGTACTTCCTGGTTTCCCACCACAGCGCCCTCTGTGGTGTGGCATAGTGCTTACATTACATTTAAGGTACCGGGACGATACACACACCATTACAGAGCAGAACCGACTCGGTGGAATCGGCGTTCTGCCTCTGGTTTCCATTTCCAGAAGAAGGTGTAACCTCCACCTTGTTCCTCGAGCTGCCCGCTGTGTCTCGCTTAGGGGCAGCGATGTCGGCATCGAAGTGCCTAAGTTCCCGGGCAACTATGGCGGTGAGTCGTTCCGGCCTGTCGCTGTTGGAGTTGTGCACGAGGCCCCCGACCTGCGGGAGAACACCAGCGGCGGCCCGGGAGATGGGTGGAGGCCTGCCACGGCAAGGGTACGGCGCGAGCTGGTGCATGAGGGCCACGGCAGCGAAGGGAGACGTCATCAAGGGTCCAGGTCGGTGACTGGAGCGCGGGCAGGTCGAGCAGGAGCGGCGAGGACGGGAGCGGAGGAGCGGCGAGAGACTGTGGAGGGATTGTGATCGGGGGCCCAGGGGAGGCGTGAGTTCGGGGGCCCAGGGGCCCAGGGACAGCACGGGGCACAGTCCACACTGTGTGCGATACGTGTGCACGCACTGGGTCCGTGCAGCAGAGCTGGTCTCCAGTCGTCCTGGTTAACCCTTCGCCACTGGACCGAGACCTCGCTCGGTCAAGCCCCGTGTGGTGTTCAACGGTCACCGCACGTTCAAAAAATCCACGCACAGGGCATCTTCCACCCTTCACGATGTAGTTCAGGATCCGGAATATCAGTTCCTTCATCGAAACATCTCTGAACTCGTCCCTTCTTTTTGGCTTGGAAGCAAGTCATCCTCGTTTCGAGGGGCCGCCGATCATGAGGATGATGTCCATGAGGCTCCTGACGTTCCAGGTCCAGAACTTTACGTTAACGGATTGGAAGATGCCCGCGCGAGAGTTCTTTTAATGTGGATTGGCCGTTGCACACCAGCTCCCACACGGGCTTGGCTGAGCAAGGTCTTGGTCCAGTGGCAAAGGGGGTCCTGAGACGACGGGAGACCAGGCGCTGGTGTGTGGGCCTAGTTGCCGAGCAGCGCCCTTCGGTGAGAAGGTTCGGTGGTCCAAGGCTTGTCTGGGGGCAGGAGTTGGGAAGGTCAGAGGTCAACTGGTGTTCAGAGTGGAAGGAGGCCAGGGTGGTCACAGCTACGTGCTGGAAGCTAAGAGGCGAGGTCACCAGTGGAGAAGGAAAGGCCCGATCACTGTTGAAGGAGGTGAGGCCCGGCCGCTGTAACCAGAGTTGAACGCGAGCGACCTCTTCACACAAAGGGAAATGGGAATCCAGAACGCTCGCCCCGAAAAGACAACGGATTCTGGGGGGTGGGGTCAATTGGAGCTTTCAAGACTGAGATGGATAAATTTGCGTTGGGGAAGGGTATTCAGGGTTACGGAACCAAGGCGGGTAGATGGGGTTCAGATACAGGTCAGCCGTGATCTCATTGAAGGATGGAGCAGGCTCGAGATGCATAATGGCCTCTTCCCGTCTCCAATAGGACCCTTTGTCAGAACTGGAAAAAGTTTGAGATGTACCGGGTTTTAAGCAAATGCAGGGGCAGGGGGAGGGGAGGAAAGGACCAAAGGGAAGGTCGGTGATTGGGTGGAAGACAGGAGAGATTAGAGAGACAATGGGAAGGTCGGTGATTGGGGGAAGGCAGGAGAGATTAGAGAGACAATGGGAAGGTCGGTGATTGGGGGAAGGCAGGAGAGATTAGAGAGACAATGGGAAGGTCGGTGATTGGGGGAAGGCAGGAGAGATTAGAGAGACAATGGGAAGGTCGGTGATTGGGGGAAGGCAGGAGAGATTAGAGAGACAATGGGAAGGTCGGTCATTGGGGGAAGACAGGAGAGATTAGAGAGACAATGGGAAGGTCGGTGATTGGGGGGAAGACAGGAGAGATTAGAGAGACAATGGGAAGGTCGGTGATTGGGGGAAGACAGGAGAGATTAGAGAGACAATGGGAAGGTCGGTGATTGGGGGAAGACAGGGGAGATTAGAGAGACAATGGGAAGGTTGGTGATTGGGGGAAGACAGGAGAGATTAGAGAGACAATGGGAAGGTCGGTGATTGGGGGAAGACAGGAGAGATTAGAGAGACAATGGGAAGGTCGGTGATTGGGGGAAGACAGGAGAGATTAGAGAGACAATGGGAAGGTCTGTGATTGGGGGAAGACAGGAGAGATTAGAGAGACAATGGGAAGGCCAGTAATTGGGGGGAAGACAGGAGAGATTAGAGAGACAATGGGAAGGTCGGTGATTGGGGGAAGACAGGAGAGATTAGAGAGACAATGGGAAGGTCGGTGATTGGGGGGAAGACAGGAGAGATTAGAGAGACAATGGGAAGGTCGGTGATTGGGGGGAAGACAGGAGAGATTAGAGAGACAATGGGAAGGTCGGTGATTGGGGGAAGACAGGAGAGATTAGAGAGACAATGGGAATCTCGGTGATTGGGGGGAAGACAGGAGAGATTAGAGATAATGGGAAGGTCTGTGATTGGGGGAAGACAGGAGAGATTAGAGAGACAATGGGAAGGTCGGTGATTGGGGGGAAGGCAGGAGAGATTAGAGAGACAATGGGAAGGTCAGTGATTGGGGGAAGACAGGAGAGATTAGAGAGACAATGGGAAGGTCGGTGATTGGGGGAAGACAGGAGAGATTAGAGAGACAATGGGAAGGTTGGTGATTGGGGGAAGGCAGGAGAGATTAGAGAGACAATGGGAAGGTCGGTGATTGGGGGAAGACAGGAGAGATTAGAGAGACAATGGGAAGGTCGGTGATTGGGGGAAGACAGGAGAGATTAGAGAGACAATGGGAAGGTCGGTGATTGGGGGAAGGCAGGACAGATTAGAGAGACAATGGGACGATCTGTGATAGGGGGAAGACAGGGGAGATTAGAGAGATAATGGGAAGGTTGGTGATTGGGGGAAGACAGGAGAGATTAGAGAGACAATGGGAAGGTCGGTGATTGGGGGAAGACAGGAGAGATTAGAGAGACAATGGGAAGGTCTGTGATAGGGGGAAGACAGGAGAGATTAGAGAGACAATGGGAAGGTCTGTGATAGGGGGAAGACAGGAGAGATTAGAGAGACAATGGGAAGGTCTGTGATAGGGGGAAGACAGGAGAGATTAGAGAGACAATGGGAAGGTCGGTGATTGGGGGAAGGCAGGGGAGATTAGAGAGACAATGGGAAGGTCGGTGATTGGGGGAAGACAGGAGAGATTAGAGAGATAATGGGAAGGTCGGTGATTGGGGGAAGGCAGGAGAGATGAGAGACAAAAGGGGTAATGGTGCGAGGCAGAGGGAAATGGTAATGGGACAGGTAAAAAAATAAAAGAAAGAAAGACTTGTATTCATATAGCGCCTTTCACGACCACCGGATGTCTCAAAGTGCTTTACAGCCAATGAAGTACTTTTGATGTGTAATCACTGTTGTAATGTGGGAAACGTGGCAGCTAATTTCTGCACAGCAAGCTCCCACACACAGCGATGTGATAATGACCCGGATCACCTGTTTTTGTTATGTTGATTAAGGGATAAATATTGGCCCCAGGACACCGGGGAGAACTCCCCCTGCTCTTCTTCCAAATACTGGCCGTGGGATCTTTTACATCCACCCGAGAGGGCAGACAGGGCCTCGGTTTAACGGCCCCTCCAACAGGGCAGTGCTCCCTCAGTACTTCCCCTCCAACAGTGCGGCACTCCCTCAGTACTGCCCCTCCAACAGCACAGTGCTCCCTCAGTACTGCCCCTCCGACAGTGCGGTGCTCCCTCAGTACTGCCCCTCCGACAGTGCGGCATTCCTTCAGTACAGCCCCTCCGACAATGTGGTGCTCCCTCAGTACTGCCCCTCCGACAGTGCGGCATTCCTTCAGTACAGCCCCTCCGACAATGTGGTGCTCCCTCAGTACTGCCCCTCCGACAATGCGGTGCTCCCTCAGTACTGCCCCTCCGATAGCGCAGTACGGCGCTCCCTCAGTACGGCCCCTCCGACAGTGCGGCACTCCCTCAGTACTGCCCCTCCGACAGTGCGTCGCTCCCTCAGTACTGCCCCTCCGACAGTGCGGCGCTCCCTCAGTACTGCCCCTCCGACAGTGCAGCGCTCCCTCAGTACTGCCCCTCCGACAGTGCGGCGCTCCCTCAGTACTGCCCCTCCGACAGTGCGGCGCTCCCTCAGTACTGCCCCTCCGACAGTGCGGCGCTCCCTCAGTACTGCCCCTTCGATAGTGCGGCACTCCCTCAGCACTGCCCCTCCGACAGTGCGGTGCTCCCTCAGCACTGCCCCTCCGACAGTGCGGCGCTCCCTCAGTACTGCCCCTCCGACAGTGCGGCGCTCCCTCAGTACTGCCCCTCCGACAGTGCGGCGCTCCCTCAGTACTGCCCCTCCGACAGTGCGGCGCTCCCTCAGTACTGCCCCTCTGACAGTACGGCGCTCCCTCAGTACTGCCCCTCCGACAGTGCGGCACTCCCTCAGTACTGCCCCTCCGACAGTGCGGCACTCCCTCAGTACTGCCCGTCCGACAGTACGGCACTCCCTCAGTACTGCCCCTCCGACAGTGCGGCACTCCCTCAGTACTGCCCGTCCGACAGTACGACGCTCCCTCAGTACTGCCCCTCCGACAGTGCGGCGCTCCCTCAGTACCGCCCCTCCGACAGTACGGCGCTCCCTCAGTACTGCCCCTCCGACTGTGCGGCGCTCCCTCAGTACTGCCCCTCCGACAGTGCGGCGCTCCCTCAGTACCGCCCCTCCGACAGTACGGCACTCCCTCAGTACTGCCCCTCCGACAGTGCGGCACTCCCTCAGTACTGCCCCTCCGACAGTGCGGCACTCCCTCAGTACTGCCCGTCTGACAGTACGGCACTCCCTCAGTACTGCCCCTCCGACAGTGCGGCACTCCCTCAGCACTGCCCCTCCGACAGTGCGGTGCTCCCTCAGCACTGCCCCTCCGACAGTGCGGCGCTCCCTCAGTACTGCCCCTCCGACAGTGCGGCGCTCCCTCAGTACTGCCCCTCCGACAGTGCGGCGCTCCCTCAGTACTGCCCCTCCGACAGTGCGGCACTCCCTCAGTATTGCCCGTCCGACAGTACGGCACTCCCTCAGTACTGCCCCTCCGACAGTGCGGCGCTCCCTCAGTACTGCCCGTCCGACAGTACGGCACTCCCTCAGTACTGCCCCTCCGACAGTGCAGCGCTCCCTCAGTACTGCCCCTCCGACAGTGCGGCACTCCCTCAGTACCGCCCCTCCGACAGTGCGGCACTCCCTCAGTACAGCCCCTCCGACAGTGCGGCACTCCCTCAGTACCGCCCCTCCGACAGTACGGCACTTCCTCAGTACTGCCCCTCCGACAGTGCGGCACTCCCTCAGTACTGCCCCTCCGACAGTGCGGCACTCCCTCAGTACTGCCCCTCCGACAGTGCGGCACTCCCTCAGTACTGCCCCTCCGACAGTGCGGCACTCCCTCAGTACCGCCCCTCCGACAGTACGGCGCTCCCTCAGTACTGTCCCTCCGACAGTGCGGCACTCCCTCAGTACAGCCCCTCCGACAGTGCGGCACTCCCTCAGTACTGCCCCTCCGACAGTGCGGCGCTCCCTCAGTACTGCCCCTCCGACAGTGCGGCGCTCCCTCAGTACTGCCCCTCCGACAGTGCGGCGCTCCCTCAGTACTGCCCCTCCGACAGTGCGCCGCTCCCTCAGTACTGCCCCTCCGACAGTACGGCACTCCCTCAGCGCTGCCCCTCCGACAGTACGGTGCTCCCTCAGTACTGCCTCTCCGACAGTGCGGCACTCCCTCAGCACCGCCCCTCCGACAGTGCGGCGCTCCCTCAGTACCGCCCCTCCGACAGTGCGGCGCTCCCTCAGTACCGCCCCTCCGACAGTGCGGCACTCCCTCAGTACTGCCCCTCCGACAGTGCAGCACTCCCTCAGTACTGCCCTCCGACAGTGCGGCACTCCCTCAGTACTGCCGCTTCCGACAGTGCGGCACTCCCTCAGTACTGCCCCTCCGACAGTGCAGCACTCCCTCAGTACTGCCCTCCGACAGTGCGGCACTCCCTCAGTACTGCCCCTTCCGACAGTGCGGCACTCCCTCAGTACTGCCCCTTCCGACAGTGCGGCACTCCCTCAGTACTGCCCCTCCCACAGTGCGGCACTCCCTCAGTACTGCCCTCCGACAGTGCGGCACTCCCTCAGTACTGCCCCTCCGACAGTATGGCACTCCCTCAGCGCTGCCCCTCCGACAGTACGGCACTCCCGCAGTACCGCCCCTCCGACAGTGCGGCTCTCCCTCAGTACTGCCCCTCCGACAGTACGGCGCTCCCTCAGTACCGCCCCTCCGACAGTGCGGCGCTCCCTCAGTACCGCCCCTCCGACAGTGCGGCACTCCCTCAGCGCTGCCCCTCCGACAGTACGGCACTCCCTCAGTACTGTCCCTCCGACAGTGCGGCACTCGCTCAGTACTGCCCCTCCGACAGTATGGCACTCCCTCAGTACCGCCCCTCCGACAGTACGGCACTCCCTCAGTACTGCCCCTCCGACAGTGCGGCGCTCCCTCAGTACTGCCCCTCCGACAGTGCGGCGCTCCCTCAGTACCGCCCCTCCGACAGTGCGGCGCTCCCTCAGTACTACCCCTCCGACAGTGCGGCGCTCCCTCAGTACCGCCCCTCCGACAGTGCGGCACTCCCTCAGTACCGCCCCTCCGACAGTGCGGCACTCCCTCAGTACTGCCCCTCCGACAGTACGGCGCTCCCTCAGTACTGCCCCTCCGACAGTGCAGCGCTCCCTCAGTACTGCCCCTCCGACAGTGCGGTGCTCCCTCAGTACTGCCCCTCCGACAGTACGGCGCTCCCTCAGTACTGCCCCTCCGACAGTGCGGCGCTCCCTCAGTACCGCCCCTCCGACAGTGCGGCGCTCCCTCAGTACTGCCCCTCCGACAGTGCGGCGCTCCCTCAGTACTGTCCCTCCGACAGTGCGGCGCTCCCTCAGTACTGCCCCTCCGACAGTGCGGCGCTCCCTCAGTACCGCCCCTCCGACAGTGCGGCGCTCCCACAGTACTGTCCCTCCGACAGTACGGCACTCCCTCAGTACTGTCCCTCCGACAGTGCAGCACTCCCTCAGTACTGCCCCTCCGACAGTGCAGCGCTCCCTCAGTACTGCCCCTCCGACAGTGCGGCGCTCCCTCAGTACTGTCCCTCCGACAGTACGGCACTCCCTCAGTACTGTCCCTCCGACAGTGCAGCACTCCCTCAGTACTGCCCCTTCCGACAGTACGGCGCTCCCTCAGTACTACCCCTCCGACAGTACGGCACTCCCTCAGTACTGCCCCTCCGACAGTGCGGCGCTCCCTCAGTACTACCCCTCCGACAGTACGGCACTCCCTCAGTACTGCCCCTTCCGACAGTACGGCGCTCCCTCAGTACTACCCCTCCGACAGTACGGCACTCCCTCAGTACTGCCCCTCCGACAGTACGGCACTCCCTCAGCGCTGCACTGGGGAGCGTCGGCCGAGCTTTGCGTGCTCCAGTCGCCGGAGCGAGACTCGAACCCTCGACCTTCTGACTCAGACGCGAGAGAGAGTGCAGCCCACTGAGCCACAGCTGTTGCTTAAGCTCACGTTGGAGGAGGAGGCGGGCATAGAGGTCGGAGTGAGAGTGGAGTCGGGGGGTGGGGTGGGGATTGAAGCGACTGGCGGCCGGAATCTCAGGGGTCACGTTCACGGACTGAACGGATCTGATCCGCGAAGTGCTCTGTTGCTAACATTCCTCGTTTTACACACACGTCCCGCAGGAATTCATACTCTGACATAATTCCTCTCTTGCAGCTGCTGCGCTGAAGTGTTACGAATGCTCTCGGTCCGTCTGTGACCCCATCAAAGATGCCAAGACCTGCAAAGATGGGGAAGTGTGTATGACGGGAGTCGGCCGGCATCGCTTTGGTAAGCACAGAATGCACATGTCAGTAAGCACACCACACAGCCGGCAACTACTCGAAGCTTCCAAGAAATCAAGCGGAACTGCTCGGGTCGAGAGAGACAAACTGCTCAGGCTTACTCGTGGGCATACCACTACAATTTAAGAACATAAGAACATAAGAAATAGGAGCAGGAGTCGGCCATTCGGCCCCTCGAGCCTGCTCCGCCATTCGACACGATCATGGCTGATCCGATCATGGACTCAGCTCCACTTCCCCGCCCGCTCCCCTTATCCCCTTATCGGTTAACAAACTGTCCACTTCCGTCTTGAACTTATTCAATGACCCAGCCTCCACAGCTCTCTGAGGCAGCGAATTCCACAGATTTGCAACCCTCTGAGAGCAGGAATTCCTCCTCATCTCCGTTTTAGCGTGAGCCGTTCCAAGTGTGCAACAACTGCAAGGTGGGCGACTGGGTGATGTCATCAAGGCCCAGGGCGCAATTTGTAGCGTGGGCAGGAACATCGGCAGGGCCCAGGCAGAGCAGAGGAGAGCGAGGGATCGGGGGCGGAGGAGCGGCGAGAGATCGGGGGCGGAGGAGCGGCGAGAGATCGGGGGCGGAGGAGCGGAGAGAGATCGGGGGCGGAGGAGCGGCGAGAGATCGGGGCGGAGGAGCGGCGAGAGATCGGGGGCGGAGGAGCGGCGAGAGATCGGGGGCGGAGGAGCGGCGAGAGATCGGGGCGGAGGAGGGGCGAGAGATCGGGGCGGAGGAGCGGCGAGAGATCGGGGCGGAGAAGCGGCGAGAGATCGGGGGCGGAGGAGCGGCGAGAGATCGGGGGCGGAGGAGCGGCGAGAGATCGGGGCGGAGGAGCGGCGAGAGATCGGGGCGGAGGAGCGGCGAGAGATCGGGGCGGAGGAGCGGTGAGAGATCGGGGCGGAGGAGCGGCGAAAGATCGGGGCGGAGGAGCGGTGAGAGATCGGGGCGGAGGAGCGGCGAGAGATCGGGGCGGAGGAGTGGGAAATGAAGGCACAGGGCCCAGAAGAGCCGAGGGCCCAGGGCAACATGGGCCAGCCCACACTGCGATATGTGCGTGCGCTAGGTCAGTGCAGCAGAGCTGGTCTCCAGTCCTCTTGGTTAACCCCCCCCCCCGTCTTTCCCCATCTAACTCTATCACCATAACCCTCTATTCCCTTCTTCCCCATATACTTGTATAGGTATATGAAGACCAGAACTGTGCACAGTGCTCCAAGTGTGGTCTAACCCAGGTATATGGAGACCAGAACTGTGCACAGTGCTCCAAGTGTGGTCTAACCCAGGTATATGGAGACAGAACTGTGCACAGTGCTCCAAGTGTGGTCTAACCCAGGTATATGGAGACCAGAACTGTACACAGTGCTCCAAGTGTGGTCTAACCCAGGTATATGGAGACCAGAACTGTGCACAGTGCTCCAAGTGTGGTCTAACCCAGGTATATGGAGATCAGAACTGTGCACAGTGCTCCAAGTGTGGTCTAACCCAGGTATATGGAGACCAGAACTGTGCACAGTGCTCCAAGTGTGGTCTAACCCAGGTATATGGAGACCAGAACTGTACACAGTGCTCCAAGTGTGGTCTAACCCAGGTATATGGAGACCAGAACTGTGCACAGTGCTCCAAGTGTGGTCTAACCCAGGTATATGGAGATCAGAACTGTGCACAGTGCTCCAAGTGTGGTCTAACCCAGGTATATGGAGACCAGAACTGTGCACAGTGCTCCAAGTGTGGTCTAACCCAGGTATATGGAGACCAGAACTGTGCACAGTGCTCCAAGTGTGGTCTAACCCAGGTATATGGAGACCAGAACTGTGCACAGTGCTCCAAGTGTGGTCTAACCCAGGTATATGGAGACCAGAACTGTACACAGTGCTCCAAGTGTGGTCTAACCCAGGTATATGGAGACCAGAACTGTGCACAGTGCTCCAAGTGTGGTCTAACCCAGGTATATGGAGACCAGAACTGTGCACAGTGCTCCAAGTGTGGTCTAACCAAGGTTCAATACAGGTTTAGCATAATTTCCCTGCTTTTCAATTCGATTCCTCTGGAAATAAACCCTACTTCCTGGTTTGCTTTTTTTTTTACATCCTTGTTAACCTGTGTTGCAACTTTTATTGTGTGTGTATTTGTACTCCGAGATCCCTTTGTTCCTCTATCCCACCTAGACACTCACCCTCCCAGTAATAAGTGACCTCCCTATTCTCCCTGCCAGAACCTCTCATGTATCTGTGTTGAAATCCATTTGCCAATTATATGCCCATTCTGCATGTTTATTAATGTCCTCCTGTAATACGTTGCAGCATCCTCAGTATTGACGATTGCCCCCCTAATTTGGTGTCATCCGCAAATTTAGAAATTGTGTGTATGATTCCAAAATCTAAATCATTAATACAAATTGTGAACAACAGCGGTCCCAGCCATGATCCTTGTGGACTGTCCACCTTCTGCTACTATGAATAGCTACCTTTCCCCCTACTCTCTGCTTTATGTCTTGAAGCCAGCTAGCAATCCATTCTGCTCATTGTCCCTTGACACCGCATTCTTTGACCTTGTTCATTCGGCTATTATGGGGCCCCTTATCAAAGGCCTTTTGAAAACCTAGATACATTACATCTACTGCATTACCCTTGTCTACACTCTTTGTTACATTTTCAAATAATTTTTTTTTAACTTTTTCCGCTGGTTGGGGAGTCTCGGACTTGGGGCACAGTCTGAGAATTAGAGCCAGACCTTTCAAGAGTGAAGTTAGGAAACACTTCTACCCACACAGGGTGGGAGAGGTTTGGAACTCACTCCCGCAAACGGCAATCGATGCTAGAGGGTCAATTGTTCATTTTAAATCTGGCATTTTTGTTAGCCAAAGGTATACAGGGATACGGGGCAAAGGCGTGTAGATGGAGTTAGGTCGCAGATCAAGCCGTGATCTCATTCAATGGCAGAGCAGGCTCGAGGGGCTGAATGGGCCTCCTCCTGTTCCTGTGTAACAGGCTCGAGGGGCTGAATGGGCCTCATCCTGTTCCTATGGTAACAGGCTCGAGGGGCTGAATGGGCCTCCTCCTGTTCCTGTGTAACAGGCTCGAGGGGCTGAATGGGCCTCCTCCTGTTCCTATGGTAACAGGCTCGAGGGGCTGAATGGGACTCCTCCTGTTCCTGTGTAACAGGCTCGAGGGGCTGAATGGGCCTCCTCCTGTTCCTGTGTAACAGGCTCGAGGGACTGAATGGGCCTCCTCCTGTTCCTGTGTAACAGGCTCGAGGGGCTTCAGATCTGATGGACCAATGAGAGTCAAGGCTTTGGCTACAGGAGCGGCCCAATGGGGGAGCCCGAGATCAGCCTCTTGCTCGATAGCCCCTGGGTGGTTGA
This sequence comes from Pristiophorus japonicus, assembly GCF_044704955.1. Lineage (NCBI taxonomy): Eukaryota > Metazoa > Chordata > Chondrichthyes > Pristiophoridae > Pristiophorus > Pristiophorus japonicus. Next base: position 10,035,745 of record NC_092007.1, on the reverse strand, counting down.
TGGAGAAGCTGCTCCCTGAGCTCGGCACGGCGACGTATGTTGGACTTGTTACATCCTGCGATGTTTTCCCCACTGTCTCCCAGCTACCGGCGTATTGGAAAGAACAGTGAGATCCTGCGTCGCTTCCGTGAACTGCACCAACATCAGTCTCAACCTGGGCGCCATCATTCGTGGCATCAGCTGCTGCAACACGGACCTGTGTAACACTGGCCCAGGTAACATGGGCACCTCTCCATCCGCCCGGCCATCTCTGTCTCTCTCTCGCTCTGTCTCGCTCTCGCTCTGTCTCTCTCGCTCTGTCTCTGTCTCTCTCGCTCTGTCTCTGTCTCTCTCTCTCTGTCTCTCTCTCACTCTGTCTGTCTCTCTGTCTCTGTCTCTCTCGCTCTGTCTCTGTCTCTGTCTCTCTCTCTCTGTCTCTGTCTCTCTCTCTCTGTCTCTGTCTCTCTCGCTCTGTCTCTCTCTCACTCTGTCTGTCTCTCTGTCTCTGTCTCTCTCTCTGTCTCTGTCTCTCTCGCTCTGTCTCTGTCTCTCTCTCACTCTGTCTCTCTGTCTCTCTCTCGCTCTGTCTGTCTCTCTGTCTCTGTCTCTCTCTCTGTCTCTGTCTCTCTCGCTCTGTCTCTGTCTCTCTCTCACTCTGTCTCTCTGTCTCTCTCTCTCTCTCGCTCTCTCTGTCTCTTTCTCTGTCTCTTTCTCTCTCGCTCTCTCTCTCGCTCTCTCTCTCTGTCTCTCTCTCTCTCTGTCTCTCTCTTGCCATCTATCTCTCTCTCGCTCTGTCTGTCTCTCTGTCTCTGTCTCTCTCGCTCTGTCTCTGTCTCTCTCGCTCTGTCTCTGTCTCTCTCTCACTCTGTCTCTCTGTCTCTTTCTCTGTCTCTTTCTCTGTCTCTTTCTCTGTCTCTTTCTCTGTCTCTTTCTCTCTCGCTCTCTCTGTCTCTGTCTCTCTCTCTCTCTGTCTCTCTCTTGCCATCTATCTCTCTCTCGCTCTCTCTGTCTCTCTCTCTCTCTCTCTCTGTCTGTCTCTTTCTGTCTCTATCTCTCTCTCTCTCGCTCTGTCTCTCTCTCTCTCCCACTCTCTCTCCCACTCTCTCTCTCTCTCTGTCTCTCTCTCTCTCTGTCTCTCTGCCTGTCTCTCTCTCTCTCCCTCTTGCTTTTTGTCTCTGTCTCTATCTCTTTCACCCTTTCTCCCTCTCTCTCTCTCTATCTCTGTCTCTCCAATGCTCTCTATCTCTCTTTCTCTCCCTCTCACTTTTTCTCTCTCTTTCTCTCCCCCTCTCAATCCCTCTCTTTCTCTCTCTATCCTTGTGTCTCCAACTCTATCTTTCTTGTTATCTCTCCATCTCCCTCTCTATCTCTATCTCTATCTCTCACTTACTCTATCTTTCTATCTGTCTCTCTATCTCTCTATCTCTCTAACTCACTATCTATCTCTCTCTATATCTGTCTCTCACTATCTATCTCGGTATGTCTTTCTATCCCCCTTTATCTATCCATCCTTATTTGTAACTCTCTATTTCTCTCTCTCTTTATCTCCCTTGATCTGTCTGTCTATCCGTCTTATTCTATCAGTAGTTTTGTCTCTGATTATCTCTCCTCTCCCATAAGTTCTCAGTCTTGCTGGGGACACGGGTTCCGCACACACTGACTGCCCTGTGTGAACCGTGGCAACGTGTGGGGGTGGGCAAGGGGGCAGGCTATTCAACTCTGGGGGCAACACAGTCAAGCTTGACACAAAAAGTTAGTATGCAGGTACAGCAAGTAATCAGGAAGGCCAATGGTATCTTGGCCTTTATTACAAAGGGGATGGAGTATAAAAGCAGGGAAGTCTTGCTACAGCTATATCAGGTATTGGTGAGGCCACACCTGGAGTACTGCATGCAGTTTTGGTTTCCATATTTACGAAAGGATACACTTGCTTTGGAGGCAGTTCAGAGAAGGTTCACTCGGTTGATTCCGGAGATGGGGGGGTTGACTTATGAGGAAAGGTTGAGGAGGTTGGGCCTCTACTCATTGGAATTCAGAAGAATGAGAGGTGATCTTATCGAAACGTATCAGATTACGAGGGGGCTTGACAAGGTGGATGCAGAGAGGATGTTTCCACTGATGGGGGAGACTAGAACTAGGGGCCATGGTCTTAGAATAAGGGGCCGCCCATTTAAAACTGAGATGAGGAGGAATTTCTTCTCTCAGAGGGTTGTAAACCTGTGGAATTCTCTGCCCCAGAGAGCTGTGGAGGCTGGGTCATTGAATATATTTAAGGTGGAGATAGACAGATTTTTGAGCGATAAGGGAGTGAAGGGTTATGGGGAGCGGGCGGGGAAGTGGAGCTGAGTCCATGATCAGATCAGCCATGATCGTATTAAATGGCGGAGCAGGCTCGAGGGGCCGAATGGCCGACTCCTGCTCCTATTTCTGATGTTGACCCTAATCTCAGTTGGAGGGATTTGTGGCAGTTCCAGGTCAAGATGACATGGGTTGGGGGGGGGGGGTAGGAAGGGGGAAAGTGCCAGGGTTTTAGCTCACCCTCCAGTCATTCCCTGGAAATTGTGCACGGATTAAGATCCGGATGAGAGCTCATTCACCCTGCCCTTGCCCCCCACCCACCCCCCCGCCCCTCAGGTCAAACAGACAGCCGGAGTGGAGGGAGAGCAGGTCAAGATTGACTGGAGAGGGAGGGCGTGTGAAGCAATCACCCGAACAACCTTTCACTCTGTAAATGGTTTCTCTTCGGTGTTTGCGAAGCACCTCCACTTTACAATAGTTCTACCGCTGGGAATTATTACTGTACGGAACGGGTGAACAAGTCACGGACAAATGCCTCGGTCTCAACCGGCAATGCTTTATTCAAGTCAAAGCACCCAGTAAAACCACACACGCCCTGATGTGTAAAACAAACCAACGCAGCACAATACATAGTGTGGCCCAACCAAACAGGCCCCTAACGCGAAGTACCCACGTCTACAACACCTCCCCTGAAAACCCCTAAGGCTTGGTTGGGACAAGCCTTTCACACTATGCGGTGATCTTGAAGGTCCGTGGGCTGGGTTAAATGCTCACCAGTTACCCCTCTGGCTCACTCGCTGCTTCTCCCGGTGAGGCGTATTTTCTGGGCCCCTACCAAACTGTGGTATTCAAGTGCCGTCTCAAGATCGGCCTCCCAGTCGAAGTAACAAGGCTCGCTCGGCTCATAGATGGTGGTTTCTTCTCCCCCGTTCCAGATGGACAGCACGGTCCTTGAGCGTTGCAAGCAGGCACAGGAGAGGGGAGCGAGAGAGAGACCGATTCCAACTACCGTTGTTATACCTGCAAGAGTGCTTAAAATTCAATTGTCCTTCCCTCCCGAGGCTGTCCAACTGGAAAGCAGAAACCAAGTCTTTGCCTGCCCCTTTGGCAAACTGGGCTATCCCTCGATGGGTGGCAATTGGGCTATCCCTCGATGGGTGGCTCCGATGCGTCTGTGGTCAAAATAGCTTTTCCTTTGTCTTTCAATGGCCTGAAAACCCTGGCCACTTTACTTCCTGTCTCACTGATGGGTTCCCGTTCCATGACAAAAGACGTTCATCGGCCATGATGTTCCTGCTTTCAGCCACTCTCATTCCCGCCCAGTTGATGTGTATTCAACTTAAACATGTTTGGACCTGCTCCAGGTCAGTCCTTCTGACTGTACAGTGAACACGTTACCACAAAGTTCAAAACTGCTGAGTCCAAAAGTTCACGCCGATGTTTTCGGTGATTCTTACAACTCTTGCTTTGTTATTTGCTATTGAGGGAGTGCAGCGAAGGTTCACCAGACTGATTCCCGGGATGGCAGGACTGACCTATCAAGAGAGACTGGATCAACTGGGCTTGTATTCACTGGAGTTCAGAAGAATGAGAGGGGACCTCATAGAAACGTTTAAAATTCTGACGGGATTGGACAGGTTAGATGCAGGAAGAATGTTCCCAATGTTGGGGAAGTCCAGAACCAGGGGTCACAGTCTCAGGATAAGGGGTAAGCCATTTAGGACCGAGATGAGGAGAAACTTCTTCACCCAGAGAGTGGTGAACCTGTGGAATTCTCTACCACAGAGAGTTGTTGAGGCCAATTCACTAAATATATTCAAAAAGGAGTTGGATGTAGTCCTTACTACTCGGGGGATCAAGGGGTATGGCGAGAAAGCAGGAATGGGGTACTGAAGTTGCATGTTCAGCCATGAACTCATTGAATGGTGGTGCAGGCTCAAAGGGCCGAATGGCCTACTCCTGCACTTATTTTCTATGTTTCTATGTTAGCCCTTAGTACAAAAGGCTTGGAGTATAAGAGTAAAGACGTCTTATTGTAATTATATCGGGCCTTAGTGAGACCACACCTGGAGTACTGTGTACAGTTTTGGTCTCCTTACCTAAGGAAGGATATACTTGCCATAGAGGGAGTGCAGCGAAGGTTCACCAGACTGATTCCTGGGATGGGGGGATTGTCCTATGAGGAGAGATTGAGTAGACTAAGCCTATACTCTAGAGTTTAGAAGAATGAGAGGTGATCTCATTGAAACACACCAGATTCTGAGGGGGATCGACAGGGTAGATACAGAGAGGGTGTTTCCCCCCCCCGGGCTGGGGAGTCTAGAACCAGGGGTCACACAGTCTCAGGATAAGGGGTCGGCCATTGAGGACTGAGATGAGGAGGAATTTCTTCACTCAGAGGGGGGTGAATCTTTGGAATTCTCTGCCCCAGAGGGCCGTGGGGGCTCAGTCGTTGAGTATAGTCAAGGCTGGGATCGAGAGATTTTTGGGAACGAGGGGAATGGAGGGATCGGGCGGGAATGTGGAGTTGAGGTCGAAGGTCAGCCGTGATCTCATTGAATGGCGGAGCAGGCTCGAGGGGCCGAATGGCCGACTCCTGCTCCTAATTCTTATAACCTTCTGTTCTCTGTTTCCAGTTGAGAAGATGCCTTCGAACAAACTGCAATGCATCGGTTGTTTACAGATGCTAAATGACTTTAAGTGCAATTTGACTGGGTCACTGAAGTGCACGGGCAACCAGACCAAGTGTGGAAGACTGCACACTGTCCTCTCGGAATGTACGTTACAAAGCTCTGCCCGTCTCAACAACAACTTGCATTTATATAGCGCCTTTAACAGAGTTAACCGTGCCACAGGAGTGCAAATCCGACTGAATTTGACCCAGATCCCGCATAAGGAGATATTAGGGACAAGCGACCAAAAGCTGGGTCAAAGAGGTCGGTTTTAAGGAGCGTCTTAAATGAGGAGAGAGAGGCGGAGAGGTTTAGGGAGGGAGTTCCAGAGCTTGGGGCCCAACTGCTGCTGAAGGCACGGCCACCGATGGTGGAGCGATGGAGATCGGGGGAATGGGCAAGCGGGCAGTATTGGAGGAGCGCAGAGATCTGGGAGGGGTGTAGGGGCTGGAGGAGGTTACAGAGATAGGGAGGGGTGTAGGGGCTGGAGGAGGTTACAGAGATAGGGAGGGGTGTAGGGGCTGGAGGGGGTTACAGAGATAGGGAGGGGTGTAGGGGCTGGAGGAGGTTACAGAGATAGGGAGGGGTGTAGGGGCTGGAGGAGGTTACAGGGTTAGGGAGGGGTGTAGGGGCTGGAGGGGGTTACAGGGTTAGGGAGGGGTGTTGGGGCTGGAGGAGGTTACAGAGATAGGGAGGGGTGTAGGGGCTGGAGGAGGTTACAGGGTTAGGGAGGGGTGTAGGGGCTGGAGGGGGTTACAGGGTTAGGGAGGGGTGTTGGGGCTGGAGGAGGTTACAGAGATAGGGAGGGGTGTAGGGGCTGGAGGAGCTCAGAGATCTGGGAGGGTTGTAGGGGCTGGAGGGGGTTACAGAGATAGGGAGGGGTGTAGGGGCTGGAGGAGCTCAGAGATCTGGGAGGGTTGTAGGGGCTGGAGGGGGTTACAGAGATAGGCAGGGGTGTAGAGGCTGGAGGAGGTTACAGAGATAGGAAGGGTTGTAGGGGCTGGAGGAGGTTACAGAGATAGGGAGGGTTGTAGGGGTTGGAGGAGGTTACAGGGCTAGGGACGGGTATAGGGGCTGGAGGAGGTTACAGAGATAGGGAGGTGTGTAGGGGCTGAAGGAGGTTACAGAGATAGGGAGGGGTGTAGGGACTGGAGGAGGTTACAGAGATACGGAGGGGTGTAGGGGCTGGAGGATGTTACAGAGATAGGGAGGGGTGTCGGGGCTGGAGGGGGTTACAGAGATAGGGAGGGTATAGGGGCTGGAGGAGGTTACAGAGATAGGGAGGGTATAGGGGCTGGAGGAGGTTACAGAGATAGGGAGGGGTGTCGGGGCTGGAGGAGGTTACAGAGATAGGGAGGGGTGTCGGGGCTGGAGGAGGTTACAGAGATCGGGAGGGGTGTCGGGGCTGGAGGAGGTTACAGAAATCGGGAGGGGTGTCGGGGCTGGAGGAGGTTACAGAGATAGGGAGGGGTGTAGGGGCTGGAGGAGCTCAGAGATCTGGGAGGGTTGTAGGGGCTGGAGGGGGTTACAGAGATAGGCAGGGGTGTAGGGGCTGGAGGAGGTTACAGAGATAGGAAGGGGTGTCGGGGCTGGAGGGGGTTACAGAGATAGGGAGGGTATAGGGGCTGGAGGAGGTTACAGAGATAGGGAGGGTATAGGGGCTGGAGGAGGTTACAGAGATAGGGAGGGGTGTCGGTGCTGGAGGAGGTTACAGAGATAGGGAGGGGTGTCGGGGCTGGAGGAGGTTACAGAGATCGGGAGGGGTGTCGGGGCTGGAGGAGGTTACAGAAATCGGGAGGGGTGTCGGGGCTGGAGGAGGTTACAGAGTTAGGGAGGGGTGTCGGGGCTGGAGGAGGTTACAGAGATAGGGAGGGGTGTCGGGGCTGGAGAAGGTTACAGAGATCGGGAGGGGTGTCGGGGCTGGAGGAGGTTACAGAGATCGGGAGGGGTGTAGGGGTTGCACTTGGTGGGAGCGCCTGCCTTGATTTGACGTGACCATGTCCCGCGGAGTGGGACTTGAACTCACAGACCTCCGGCTCGGGGAAAGAGAAAGATAGACAGCGAGTGTTACGTAACATATCGATCTTTTACTTCCTTTCTCCTAGCTGGACGCAACAAAACAATCGACTTTCAAGGATGTATGTCGGAGTCAGTGTGCCAGCTAAAGTCCACCCAGATTCTGTTTGACATGGAGCTCGGAGAATCCTTTCAGTGCTGTGATGGCAAACTGTGCAATGGGGCCTCCAGAGTTGCGACTATTCCTCTGTGTTTGGTCATCTTGAGCATATATCTCCTCGCGTCCATCAACAAGTGATCTGTTGTTCCTGTGTGTGTTGAGGGACGGCTTCCCCCATTTGTACATACATCTGTAAATATTTCTAAGCCTTCCCCAATATTATTTATTGTATTAATAATTCTTGCGGGCTTTGACGGCAAAACGTCGGGCTGATGTTGAAATAGGGAGTGAATTGGAATGGGCCACGCGTGTGTGTGACAGGAATTTGCGATTATCGGGGCAAGAGATGTGGCTTGGAACCAATCTGTTCCAAAGAGGATACCTTCGCTCTCAAACAGAACTTTCCGAACATGTTGTCGAACGTAGGCTCATTCTCGGTTGATCCTGAGGAGAGTTTGACTCCAAGGCAGGAGTCCACTAGGTGGAGCTAGATATTACAATATTGAATCTATGACCCTTGGTTGTTGGCCCTTTCGCCCGAGGGAATAGATTTTTTCTCTCTCTGCTCCATCAACACCTCTCATCATCTTGAAAACCACTATTTTTAAAGAATTTGTTCCTGGGATGTGGGCGTCGCTGGCCAAGGCCCAGCATTTATTGCCCATCCCTCGTCGCCACTTGTGAAGGTGGTGGTGAGACGCCATCTTGAACCGCTGCAGTCCGTGTGGTGAAGGTGCTCCCACAGTGCTGTTAGGGAGGGAGTTCCGGGATTGTGACCCAGCCACGATGAAGGAACGGCCGATATATTCCCAAGTCGAGGGATGGTGTGTGTGTGACTGGGAGGGGAACGTGGAGGGGGTGGTGTTCCCATGGACCTGCTGCCCTTGTCCTTCTAGGCGGGTAGAGGTCGCGGGTTTGGGAGGTGCTGCCGAAGAAGCCTTGGCGAGTTGCCGCGGTGCATCTTGTAGACGGTGCACACCGCAGCCACGGTGCGCCGGTGGTGGAGGGAGTGAGTGTTGGAGGTGGTGGAGGGAGTGAGTGTTGGAGGTGGTGGAGGGAGTGAGTGTTGGAGGTGGTGGAGGGAGTGAGTGTTGGAGGTGGTGGAGGGAGTGAGTGTTGGAGGAGTGGTGGAGGGAGTGAGTGTTGGAGGTGGTGGAGGGAGTGAGTGTTGGAGGTGGTGGAGGGAGTGAGTGTTGGAGGTGGTGGAGGGAGTGAGTGTTGGAGGTGGTGGGGAGCGGGCCGATCGAGCGGCCGGCTTTGTCCTGGATGGTGTCGAGCTTCTCGAGTGTTGCTGGAGCGGCAACTCATCCAGGCAAGTGGGGAGTGTTCCCTCACACTCCTGACTTGTGCCTTGTCGATGGTGGGAAGGCTTTGGGGAGTCAGGAGGTGGGACACTCGCCTCAGAATACCCAGCCCAAGAATGAGAGGTGACCTCATTGAAACATAGCAGATTCTGAGGGTAGATGCAGGGAGGGTGTTTCCCTCCCCGGGGCTGGGGAGTCTAGAACCAGGGGTCACACAGTCTCAGGATAAGGGGTCGGCCATTGAGGACTGAGATGAGGAGGAATTTCTTCACTCAGAGGGGGTGAATCTTTGGAATTCTCTGCCCCAGAGGGCTGTGGAGGATCAGTCATTGAGTATATTCAAGGCTGGGAGCGAGAGATTTTTGGAGTCTCGGGGCATCGAGGAATCAGGCGGGAAAGTGTGGTGGTTGAAGATTAGCCAATGATCTCATTGAATGGTGGAGCAGGCTCGAGGGGCCGAATGGCCGACTCCTGCTCCTATGTCTTATGTTCACTGGCCTTTACCTAAACATTTTAGCCTCGACTTGGCGGATGCAAGGTCACAAGATTGTCGACGAGCGTTTTATACATGTGACAAGTGATAGTTTCGCTCGTTGAGCCCGAGAGAGCTGCTCTTCCCAAGTCCGCGGTGTGTCAGTAAATGCTTTCCGATTTGTGGAGCGGCTGTATTTACGTTGCAATCTTTGACACGGAACTTTGCACGCTGTAAATATTCAGAGAATAAATATCTGCGTTGAAAATCTTGTCTGCAATCTCACGCACAAACTTTCAGTCCGAAAAACGTGCCCTCCCACTGCCACGATGCTTAGCACGTCCGCACGTCCATATTGAGGCCGGGATTTGTTCAAGGCCTACAGGGTATTGGTGAGGCCACACCTGGAGTACTGCGTGCAGTTCTGGTCTCCTTATTTACGGAAGGATATACTTGCTTTGGAGGCAGTTCAGAGAAGGTTCACTCGGTTGATTCCGGGGAGGAGGGGGTTGACTTATGAGGAAAGGTTGAGGAGGTTGGGCCTCTACTCATTGGAGTTTAGAAGAATGAGAGGTGATCTTATCGAAACGTATCAGATTATGAGGGGGCTCGACAAGGTGGATGCAGAGAGGATGTTTCCCCTGGTGGGGGAATCTAGAACTAGGGGGCATGGTGTCAGAATAAGGGGTCGTCCATTTAATACGGAGATGAGGAGGAATTTCTTCTTGTGAACCTGTGGAATTCTCTGCCCCAGAGAGCTGTGGAGGCTGGGACATTGAATATTATTAAGGTGGAGATAGACAGATTTTTGAGCGATAAGGGAGTGAAGGGTTATGGGGAGCGGGCGGGGAAGTGGAGCTGAGTCCATGATCGGATCAGCCGTGATCGTATTAAATGGCGGAGCAGGCTCGAGGGGCCGAATGGCCGACTCCTGCTCCTATTTCTTATGTTCTCCTCTCCTCATCTCACCCCATCAACACACCCGTCTATTGCTTTCATCATTTAAACAAATTATTCATTCCTAGCTTCTGGGCGTCGCTGGCAAGGCCGGCATTTATTGCCCATCCCGAATCACCCCCTGAGAAGGTGGTGGTGAGCCGCCTTCTTGAACCGCAGAGTTCCATTTAAGAGTCAACCTTATTGCTGTGTGGGTCTGGAGTCACGTATCGGCCAAAGGCAGCAGATTGCCTTCCCTAAAGGACCTGATGAAACCAGATGGGTTGTCCCAGAAATCCGACTGTTTGACGGTCGCTGGAGAAATACCACCAACGCTGTCTCCGCAGGATCCCGCAAATCCCCCGGGAGGACAGACGCACCAACGTTGGCGTCCTCGACCAGGCCCAACATCCCCAGCATCGAAGCACTGACCACACACTCGACCAGCTCCGCTGGGCAGGGCCACATTGTCCGCATGGCCCCCAGACACCGAGACTCCCCAAAGCGAGTGATCTACTCGGAACTCCTTCACGGCAAGCGAGCCCCAGGTGGGCAGAGGAAACGTTACAAGGGACCACCCTCAAAGCCTCCCTGATAAAGTGCAACATCCCCACCGACACCTGGGAGTCCCTGGGCCCAAAGACCAGTCCCGCCCTAAGTGGAGGAAGTGTATCCGGGAGGGCGCTGAGCACCTCGAGTCTCGTCGCCGAGAGCGTGCAGAAACCAAGCGCAGGCAGCGGAAGGAGCGTGCGGCAAACCAGTCCCACCCTCCCCTTCCCTCAACCACTGTCTGTCCCACCTGTGACAGGGACTGTGGTTCTCGTATTGGGACTGTTCAGTCACCCGAGAACTCACTTTGCGAGCGGAAGCAAGTCTTCCTCGACTCTGAGGGACTGCCTGTGATGACGATGATGAAATGCATGTCTGCTATCCGTCTCAACCACTGCCAGTGGTAGTGAGTTAATAAATGAACCTTCGTTAGCACCAGTCCTGTCTTTACAATTATTGATAACATCAGCTTACATCACCTTTTCAGGCAGAGTGTCCCAGGTCCCGACATCCCTCCGTGAATAAAATGTCTCCTCGAGATCTTTTGCCCATGATTCTAAACTTCTGATTATTGACTCGCTCACCGTAGGGAACGTTTTGCTTTAGTCTCTGCTCTATCAAAAGCCTCTCATCATCCTGAAAACCTCTATTAGATCTCCGCTTGACCTTCTCCGTTCCCACGAGAACAGTTGGAACTTTTCCAACATCTCCTGTTCCATCGGAATGACGGCCCAGAAACAGGCCGTCCGGCCCAACCAGTCCGTGCTGGCGTTTATGCCCCAAAACGAGCCCCCCTCCCATCTTTCCCCATCCAACTCCATCAGTGTAACCCTCTGTTCCCTTCTCCCCCGTATACTTGTCCAGCCTCCCCTTAAATGCACCGATACTATTCGCCTCAACCCCTCCCTGTGGGAGTGAGTTCCACATTCTCACCCCTCTCTGGGTAAAGGAGTTTCTCCTGAATTCCCCATTGGGTTTATTAGTGACGGTCTTATATTGAGTCCTTAGGCGGCTGAACAGTGCAATATGAGAACCACGGTCCCTGTCACAGGTGGGACAGACAGTGGTTGAGGGAAAGGGAGGGTGGGACTGGTTTGCCGCACGCTCCTTCCGCTGCCTGCGCTTGCTTTCTGCACGCTCTCGGCGACGAGACTCGAGGTGCTCACAGCGCCCCTCCCGGATGCACTCCCTCCACTTAGGGCGGGACTGGTCTTTGGGCCCAGGGACTCCCAGGTGTCGGTGGGGATGTCGCACTTTCTCAGGGAGGCTTTGAGGGTGGTCCCTTGCACCGTTTCCTCTGCCCACCTGGGGCTCGCTTGCCGCGAAGGAGTTCCGAGTCGAGCGCCCGCTTTGGCCTAGTCTGCTCACAGGAATTGACAGGGCAGGAGGAGGCCACTCCGGCCCATCGCGTCCGCGCCGGCCGAGAAAAGAGCCGCACGGCCCTCGGTCAGCAGCCCTGAAGGTTACATATAAACCTACGAACAATGACGGAAAGGCAAAGGACACCCAGCCCAACCAGTCCGCCTCACACAACAGCGACACCCCTTGTACTGAAACATTCTACACTCCACCCCAACCGATCTCCTGGGCGAGGCAAAAAAAAACAGATTAAAACCCAGGCCAACCGGGGGCGGGGGGGGGGGGGGAAAAAAAATCTGGGAAAATTCCTCTCCGACGATCGGAATATCCTTTATATAATGTGGCAGGTGTCAAGGGTGTTTACAATCGGTTTATGTCGATCAGTTCACGGCCGAGCCCAGAGATGGTGGATTAAAAAGCAATCCTATCATTCAACCTTTTGATCCTGCTCGACAAAACCACCCCCCCCCCCGCCCACCACCCTGCCCTCCCCCACCCCCACCCCCACCACAGATGGTGAGCGGCAGCAGACTATTCGACCTGGGGATGCATCACGGCCCGAGGCGCTCCCCCCCGCTGCGCCACACTGCTCAAACGCCTGTCGCCGATGGCCATGTAAGTGGCGAGGAATGTGTTTTTCTCAGCGTTTGGCTCCTAGGCTTGTAGGAAAACGGATCAGGATTCGGGTAATTGGAAAGCCGAACGGAATGTTGGCCTTTAGCTCGAGGGGGTTGGCGTGAGTTGGGCTGGCAGTGGTGTTAAGAGCTTCACAGAGCCCTGGTCCGACCCCACCCGGAGTAACCAGGTTCAGTCCTGGCCCCCAGCCCCTCAAGAAGCCTATATCGCTCTCAGGTGGGGAGCAGTGCAGGTTCACCACAATGATACCCCGGGGCTGAAAGGGTTAAATCCCGAGGACCGGTCGCACAGACTGGGCCTGTGATCCCGCGAGTTTAGACGATTAAGCGACGATCTGATCGAGGGGTTTGAGACAATTGAAGGATTGGATCGGGGAGATCGGGAGAGAAACTGTTCCCTCGGGTGGGGGGCAATCCAGAACAAGGGGGGCGTCACCTTCAAATTTGAGCCAGGCCGTTCAGGGGGCGATGTCAGGAAACACTTCTTCACACAAAGGGCAGCGGGAATCGGGAACTCTCTCCCCCAAAAAGCTGTCAAGGTCGGGGGTCAATTGGTTTCAAGGCTGAGATTGATAGATTAGTGTTGGGTAAGGGTATTAAGGGTCACGGAACCAAGGCGGGTAGATGGGGTAAGGTCATAGATCAGCCGTGATCGGATTGAATGGTGTAACGGGCTCGAGGGACTGAACGGGCCTCCTCCTGTTCCTGTGTAACGGGCTCGAGGGACTGAACGGGCCTCCTCCTGTTCCTGTGTAACAGGCTCGAGGGGCTGAATGGGCCTCCTCCTGTTCCTGTGTAACAGGCTCGAGGGGCTGAATGGGCCTCCTCCTGTTCCTGTGTAACAGGCTCGAGGGGCTGAATGGGCCTCCTCCTGTTCCTGTGTAACAGGCTCGAGGGGCTGAATGGGCCTCCTCCTGTTCCTGTGTAACAGGCTCGAGGGGCTGAATGGGCCTCCTCCTGTTCCTGTGTAACAGGCTCGAGGGGCTGAACGGGCCTCCTCCTGTTCCTGTGTAACAGGCTCGAGGGACTGAATGGGCCTCCTCCTGTTCCTGTGCAACAGGCGCGAGAGAGTGAATAGGCCTCCTCCTGTTCCTGTGTAACAGGCTCGAGGGGCTGAATGGGCCTCCCCCTGTTCCTGTGTAACGGGCTTGAGGGGCTGAATGGGCCTCCTCCTGTTGCTAAGGTAACAGGCTCGAGGGGCTGAATGGGCCTCCTCCTGTTGCTAAGGTAACAGGCTCGAGGGGTTGAATGGGCCTCCTCCTGTGTACGTGTTTTTAAATGTACAGGCAAAACCTAGACGGTACTTAGCAACGGTTTACGAAATCGGCCCTCTGTGCGTGCGAGAGACCAAGCTCAAAATCTCCCCTTTCCCTTATTCTCCAAATATTTCACAAGGTAGCACGCTCAGGATATGACTTGCTTCCAAACATTTTTGCCATCTGGATCAGTATATACCTCAAATATTTTGACTGGCGCTCAGTATTACAGATCAACATTCACATCGGGGAAAACCCAGTCACGAACAGTTTGAAAAACAAGAAAAATAGTTCTTGCATTTATATAGCTGCTTTCACGACCTCTTGGCGTCCCAAAGCGCCTCACAACCGTAGATATACCTTTTGAAATGCAGTCACTGTTGTATTGTGGGAAACGCGGCAGACAATTTGCGCACAGCAAGCTCCCACACACAGCGCTGTGATAATGACCGGATCATCTGTTTTTGTTATGTTGGTTGAGGGATAAATATTGGCCCCAGGACACCGGGGAGAACTCCCCCTGCTCTTCTTCCAAATAGTGGCCGTGGGATCTTTTATGTCCCAGCTGTTAGAGCAGACATTTCAGCCAAAAGACGGCACCTCCGACAGTGCGGCACTCCCTCAGTACCGCCCCTCCGACAGTGCGGCGCTCCCTCAATACTACCCCTCCGACATTGCGGCTCTCCCTCAGTACTGCCCCTCCGACAGTGCGGCTCTCCCTCAGTACTGCCCCTCCGACAGTGCGGCGCTCCCTCAGTACTGCCCCTCCGACAGTGCGGCGCTCCCTCAGTACTGCCCCTCCGACAGTGCGGCATTCCCTCAGTACTGCCCCTCCGACAGTGCGGCTCTCCCTTAGTACTGCCCCTCCAACAGTGCGGCATTCCCTCAGTACTGCCCCTCCAACAGTGCGGCTCTCGCTCAGTACTGCCCCTCCGACAGTGCGGTTCTCCCTCAGTACTGCCCCTCCGACAGTGCGGCGCTCCCTCAGTACCGTCCCTCCAACGGCGCAGTACGGCTCCATGGGATCTCCCAGGAAAATGGCGTCTCTTCCACCTCCGCTGAAGCCTTTCCGTCGATGGGTGGTGACCACATTGGGAGGTCGGAGCGGGCATCAAGACGGACGTTTAGCCCACAGGCCCTGAAGGACCGTCCAATGGGGTTCGCCAAGAGTCTGTCCGCTCCGTGATTGGCCGCGGGGTTGGGCGGTGGGGGGAGGAAAGGCGGGGCCTGGTGAAGATTGTCGAGCAACGAATGGGAGCCCCGGGAGGTCGGGAGGTGTGACCTCGCGAAATACATCCGAGCTTGGCTACCCCTTGGATGAGAGTGAGCCGGTGTTTACATAAGAACATCAGAAATAGGAGCAGGAGTTGGCCATTCGGCCCCTCGAGCCTGCTCCGCCATTCAATAAGATCATGGCTGATCCGATCATGGACTCAGCTCCACTTCCCCGCCCGCTCCCCATAACCCTTCACTCCCTTATCGCTCAAAAATCTGTCTATCTCCGCCTTAAATATATTCAATGTCCCAGCCTCCACAGCTCTCTGGGGCAGAGAATTCCACAGATTTACAACCCTCTGAGAGAAGAAATTCCTCCTCATCTCAGTTTTAAATGGACGGCCCCTTATTCTAAGACCATGCCCCCTAGTTCTAGTCTCCCCCATCAGTGGAAACATCCTCTCTGCACCCACCTTGTCGAGCCCCCTCTTAATCAGATACGTTTCGATAAGATCACCTCTCATTCTTCTGAATTCCAATGAGTAGAGGCCCAACCTCCTCAACCTTTCCTCATAAGTCAACCCCCTCATCTCCATAATCAACCGAGTGAACCTTCTCTGAACTGCCTCCAAAGCACATACAGGTATATAATTTCGTTTAGCGCGGAGGGTGTAGGGGTGTAGGGGCGGGGGGAAGGGTTTAGAGTGACGCACGGTATTCCAGTACTATCTCGCTGCGGGGGGGGGGGGGGGAGGGGCGGGGATTGGACAGGTCACAAGATGCTCGGAGGCCCGATCGTACCGCGGGGCCGCTCTCCGCGCGCAAGTGGGGTGTTGGCGGCCCAAGCCAGTCCCGTGTACACACACACGCACGGGCACACACGCATGGGCACACCCGCGTGGGCACACCCGCGTGGGCACACACGCGTGGGCACACACAAATGGGCACACGCGCATGGGCACACACGCATGGGCACACACAAATGGGCACACACGCATGGGCACACACGCACGGGCACACACAAATGGGCACACACGCACGGGCACACACAAATGGGCACACACGCATGGGCACACACGCACGGGCACACACAAATGGGCACACACGCATGGGCACACATGCACAGGCACGCCAAGAGGCGTCACCAGACAGTGACCTGGAACCAGGAACCCTGGCCGATCGCCTCAAGCGGTGCTGAGGCTAATTCCTGTCACCACAAAGGCCAAGAACACAACCCAGGCAGGGAGGGATTAATCCGAGAACCTCCTGCATCACTCTGAGGCTCACGAGCACTCTCGGGCCAAGTGAACTATGGAGAAGCAAAGACAGACTAAGCAGAAGGTGATTGATCTATTGATCGGATTACCTTGTCTTGAGAACCTTAAATATATTAAAATCAACAGCGATCACAGAATTTACACAGAAAACTAAGGATAGACGCAGTCATTCTTCGAACACCCCTTTACACACGCACACAGAATCAATCGCCCTTTGATGACAGCCCTTTCACAGATAAATATTTCACCTCCCGTTCAATTAGCCACAAGGTACGCAAGGCCGGCAGAGAATGAGGGAGCGAGGTTGCGATAAATCGACCCAGTCCTGCACAGTTCGGGACGCGAGGTCCTGCTCCAGCTCTTTGCAAAGGCCACAAGGTACCCTGGTTAACAATTGGCTATCGGCAAAGACTGCAGTCAATGTACCAGAGTATACTACCAAACACTCCCAGGGCAGGTACAGGGGGTTAGATACAGAGTAAAGCTCCCTCTACACTGTCCCATCAAACACTCCCAGGGCAGGTACAGGGGGTTAGATACAGAGTAAAGCTCCCTCTACACTGTCCCACCAAACACTCCCAGGGCAGGTACAGGGGGTTAGATACAGAGTAAAGCTCACTCTACACTGTCCCATCAAACACTCCCAGGGCAGGTACAGGTACAGCACGGGGTTAGATACAGAGTAAAGCTCCCTCTACACTGTCCCACCAAACACTCCCAGGGCAGGTACAGCACGGGGTTCGATACAGAGTAAAGCTCCCTCTGCACTGTCCCATCAAACACTCCCAGGGCAGGTACAGGTACAGCATGTGGTTCGATACAGAGTAAAGCTCCCTCTACACTGTCCCATCAATCACTCCCAGGGCAGGTTCAGCATGTGGTTAGATACAGAGTAAAGCTCCCTCTACACTGTCCCATCAAACACTCCCAGGGCAGGTACAGGTACAGCATGGGGTTAGATACAGAGTAAAGCTCCCTCTACACTGTCCCATCAAACACTCCCAGGGCAGGTACTGGGGGTTAGATACAGAGTAAAGCTCCCTCTACACTGTCCCATCAAACACTCCCAGGGCAGGTACAGGTACAGCACGGGGTTAGATACAGAGTAAAGCTCCCTCTACACTGTCCCATCAAACACTCCCAGGGCAGGTACAGCACGGGGTTAGATACAGAGTAAAGCTCCCTCTACACTGTCCCATCAAACACTCCCAGGGGCAGGTACAGTGTGGGTGGTCCCCATTACTGCCGTTAAATCCACCAAAATGTAAACCCCCCCCCCCACCACCAACAAGGCCTGTGGGCTGAGGCCTCAGAGGGAAAATGTGGAAATGGACAGTCAGCACATTCAGGCTCCGTGTTCACCAGACCGGGGCAATGGGCGCCAGTCAGCCAACAAAACATTAAAAGTGAAGAAAGTCACGGTTAAATTGAACACAATTTCGGCCCGTCGAATCTCGCAACGCTTCCTGGCAAGTCTGTAACACAAGGAGGAGATTTGAATGGACCCAAAATTGCGCTGATCCTCGACATTACCCCAACCCAGCTCCAACATCTGTCCCACCACCTGGAATAGTTTGAAATCCAACAAAGGTCATTCGGTTGCAGGGTCAACAGGCTGGGAGGTAAATGGAAAGTGGAATTCAACACCCCCCCACCATCCTTCTCCAGACTCTTCCCTTTGAAGCTTTGCGGCAGCCATCTTGAGTGTACCAGCACTGCTTTTGAAAGCGGACGTCGACGGGGCTTTGCGGCTGCCATCTTGTGTGTACCAGCGAGGATCCAGGCAGTTGTGCAACGATGGTAGCCACCATCTTGAGTGTACCAGCTTCAATGTGTGCCATCAGTGCCTCTGCAGCCACCATCTTGAGTGTACCAGCTCTGACATGTGCACCAGTCTCAAAAGCCACCACCTTGAGTGTACCAGCTGTAATATGGGCACCAGTGCCTCTGCAGCCACCATCTTGGGTGTATCAGCTCCAAATTGTGCCATTCGTGCCTCTGAAGCCACCATCTTGGGTGTACCAGCTCCAAATTATGTCATCAGTGGCGCTGCAGCCACCATCTTGAGTGTACCAGCTGTATAATATGGGCACCAGTGCCTCTGCAGCCACCATCTTGAGTGTACCAGCTCTACGAAGTGCAGCAGTCTCTGAAGCCACCATCTTGAATGTACCAGCTCCACTATGTGCAGCAGTCTCTAAAGCCACCATCTTGAGTGTACCAGCTTGACGATGTGCAGCAGTCTCTAGAGCCACCATCTTGAGTGTACCAGCTTCAATATGTGACATCAGTGGCTCTGCAGCCACCATCTTGAGTGTACCAGCTGTATAATCTGGGCACCAGTGCCTCTGCAGCCACCATCTTGAGTGTACCAGCACCCACTTCAGGGAGAGGCATCGACCCTGGTGTGAAGGAGCCTTTGGCAAGAACTTCCGGCAACATCGGAATGGGCCCAGATCCGGATTCATAAAGTCCGGACAAACTCGCCCTGGTAATTTTGAGCTGCGCGCATTTAAAGACACGCACAATCGAGTTTGTAAAAAATAGAATCGAGCATCTAGCGGTTGGAGTGGAGCAGGGAGACTTTCGTTGGGTGGGAGAAGCTGGTACTGAACGAACAGTGCAGGACCAGGAGGGTGTGGACCAGAGGGAGGTCCCAAGGCACCCCGGGCGACAGAGGTCCTTTAAAACTGAATGTTCCCCTCCACCGCAGTGAGGATTACCTCGATCCAGATCCTCAAGGCCACATCACTCGGAGCCACCATGTAGAATAGCCGATCGTAGGTCTTCAAACAGAAGGTCAGAGATGGGTTCGGACTCTGTGGGGCCAGAAACACAAAAAATAGTCAGGGGTGAAGCCTTATCGGGAAGGCCGAAGCCATTGTTTTCAGTCCCCGCCACAAACTGCGTTCCCCAGGCCCCCGACTCCCTCCCTCTCCCCAACTCCTGTCTGAGGCTGAACCAGCCGGTTCCCAACCTCGCTCTCATATCTGACCCTGAAATGAGCTTCCGGCCACATACCCGCAGCATAACTAAACCCGCCTGTTTCCCCCTCCGTAACATCGCCCGTCTCCACCCCCCGCCTCAGCTCATCCGCTGCTGAAACCCTCATCCCTGCCTCCGTTACCTCCAGACGTGACCATTCCAACACACTCCTGGCCGGCCTCCCACATTCTACCCGACGTAAACTAGAGGTGATCCAAAACTCGGCTGTCCCCGTGTCCTAACTCGCACCGAGTCCTGCTCACCCATCACCCCCTGTGCTCACTGCCCCGTGTCCTAACTCGCACCCAGTCCCGCTCACCCATCACCCCCTGTGCTCACTGCCCCTGTGTCCTAACTCACACCAAGTCCCGCTCACCCATCACCCCCTGTGGCCACTGCCCCGTGTCCTAACTCGCACCCAGTCCCGCTCACCCATCACCCCCTGTGCTCACTGCCCCTGTGTCCTAACTCACACCAAGTCCCGCTCACCCATCACCCCCTGTGGCCACTGCCCCGTGTCCTAACTCGCACCGAGTCCCGCTCACCCATCACCCCCTGTGCTCACTGTCCCCGTGTCCTAACTCACACCGAGTCCCGCTCACCCATCACCCCCTGTGCTCACTGTCCCCGTGTCCTAACTCACACCGAGTCCCGCTCACCCATCACCCCCTGTGGCCACTGCCCCGTGTCCTAACTCGCACCGAGTCCCGCTCACCCATCACCCCCTGTGCTCACTGTCCCCGTGTCCTAACTCACACCGAGTCCCGCTCACCCATCACCCCCTGTGCTCACTGTCCCCGTGTCCTAACTCACACCGAGTCCCGCTCACCCATCACCCCCTGTGCTCACTGCCCCGTGTCCTAACTCGCACCGAGTGCCACTCACCCATCACCCCCTGTGCTCACTGCCCCGTGTCCTAACTCACACCCAGTCCCACTCACCCATCACCCCCTGTGCTCACTGACCCCGTGTCCTAACTCACACCCAGTCCCACTCACCCATCACCCCCTGTGCTCACTGACCTACATTGGCTCCCAGTTAAGCAACGCTTCGATTTCAAAATTCTCATCTTTGTTTTCAAATCCATCTTGGCCTTCGACCCTCCCTATCTCTGTAACCTCCTCCAGCTCCTACACCCCTCCCTGTCTCTGTAACCTCCTCCAGCCCCTACACCCCTCCCTATCTCTGTAACCTCCTCCAGCCCCTACACCCCTCCCTATCTCTGTAACCTCCTCCAGCCCCTACACCCCTCCCTGTCTCTGTAACCTCCTCCAGCTCCTACACCCCTCCCTATCTCTGTAACCTCCTCCAGCCCCTACACCCCTCCCTATCTCTGTAACCTCCTCCAGTCCCTACATCCCTCTCTATCTCTGTAACCTCCTCCAGCCCCACAACCCCCCGAGATCTCTGCACTCCTCTAACTCTGCCCTCCTGACCATCCCTGATTATAATCGCTCCACCATCGGTGGCCGTGCCTTCTGTTGCCTGGGCCCCAAGCTCTGGAACTCCCTCCCTAAACCTCTCCGCCTCTCTAAACCTCTCTTTCCTCCTTCAAGACGCTCCTTAAAACCCACCTCTTTGACCCAGCTTTGGGTCACCTGCGTTAATTTCTCCTTACGTGGCTTGGTGTCAAATTCCTTTACCTCATTACGCTCCTGTGAAGCACCTTGGGACTTTTCACGACGTTAAAGTCGCTATCTAAATACAAGTTTTTGTTGTATGCCCTGAACGAGGAGACCATGCAGGTGTCCTTGTACAGAAAGTTAGTCTGCAGGTACAGCCATTGGGAAGGCAAAGGGGCTCGTTGGTCTTTATTGCAAGAGGGTTGGAGTATAAGGATAAGGAAGTCCTGCTACAATTGTACAGGGCCCTGGTGAGACCACACCTGCAGTACTGAGCACAGTTCTGTTCTCCTTATCTGAGGAAGGATATACTTGCCTTGGAAACGATACGACGGAGGTTCGCCAGACGGATTCCTGGGACGAGAGGATTGTCCTATGGTGAGCGATTGTGTAGAATGGGCCCATATTCTCTGGAGTTTAGAAGAATGAGAGATGATCGCATTGAAACACACCATATTATGAGGGGGAGTGACAGGGTAGATGGAGGGAGGGTGTTTCCCCCCCCGGGGCTGGGGAGTCTAGAACCAGGGGCCACACAGTCTCAGGATAAGGGGTCGGCCATTGAGGACTGAGATGAGGAGGAATTTCTTCACTCGGAGGGGGGTGAATCTTTGGAATTCTCTGCCCCAGAGGGCTGTGGAGGCTCACTCGTTGGGTATATTCGAGGCTGTGATCGAGGGGTTTTTGGACTGTCGGGATATGGAGATCGGGCGGCGAAAGTGGGGTTGAGGTCGAAGGTCAGCCGTGATCGTATTAAATGGCGGAGCAGGCTCGAGGGGCCGAATGGCCGACTCCTGCTCCTGTTCCTGATGTTCTTAAAACCAGACCGTACAGCAATTTTTTTTTTCACAACTTATATGCCACATTCTCTTTCTCTGCTTTTCATTGATGGACACTCACAGTATCCACTCCAAATCATTCTCTCCCCGTGCTGTCAAACTCCTCCCTCCCTACTTCCAAAATCCCAAACACAGCACCTTCAGACCAGGTCCCCATCTCCGACTTCAACCTTGCTGTTACCTTCTGCCTTGGCCTTCCGAATAAGAACTTGGAACTTAAGAACATCAGAAATAGGAGCAGGAGTCGGCCATTCGGCCCCTCGAGCCTGCTCCGCCATTTAATACGATCATGGCTGATCCGATCATGGACTCAGCTCCACTTCCCCGCCCGCTCCCCATAACCCTTCACTCCCTTATCGCTCAAAAATCTGTCTATCTCCACCTTAAATATATTCAATGACCCAGCCTCCACAGCTCTCTGGGGCAGAGAATTCCACAGATTTACAACCCTCTGAGAGAAGAAATTCCTCCTCATCTCAGCTTTAAATGGGTGGCCCCTTATTCTAAGACCATGCCCCCTAGTTCTAGTCTCCCCCATCAGTGGAAACATCCTCTCTGCATCCACCTTGTCCAGCCCCCTCATAATCTGATACGTTTCGATAAGATCACCTCTCATTCTTCTGAATTCCAATGAGTAGAAGCCCAACCTCCTCAACCTTTCCTCATAAGTCAACCCCCTCATCTCCGGAATCAACCGAGTGAACCTTCTCTGAACTGCCTCCAAAGCAAGTATATCCCTCCTTAAATACGGAGACCAAAACTGCACGCAGTACTCCAGGTGTGGCCTCACCAATACCCTGTATAACTGGAGCAAGACTTCCCTGCTTTTATACTCCATCCCCTTTGCAATAAAGGCCAAGATACCATTGGCCTTCCTGATCACTTGCTGTACCTGCATACTATCCTTTTGTGTTTCATGTACAAGTACCCCCAGGTCCCGCTGTACTGCAGCACTTTGCAATCTTTCTCCATTTAAATAATAATTTGCTCTTTGATTTTTTCTGCCAAAGTGCATGACCTCACACTTTCCCACATTATACTCCATCTGACAAATTTTTGCCAACTCACATCGAAATGGGCTCCCTCCCAACGAGGGGGCAGAGAACCACAAGCTTACCGTCGAGGCACTCCGCAAATGGTCAAAGTACACCTCTTCGATGGCCTGGAAATAGATGACACCCTTAAGCTTTGTCTCCAATTTGTCTAGAGATAGAAAGCAACAGAGTCATTGTTGACCAAAAGCAACAAGACCGTAAACACTCACTCCCTCCACCACCTCCAACACTCACTCACTCCACCACCGGCGCAGTGCGGCACTCCCTCAGTACTGCTCCTCCGACAGTGTGGCGCTCCCTCAGTACCGCCCCTCCGACAGTGCGGCGCTCCCTCAGTACTGCCCCTCCGACATTGCGGCGCTCCCTCAGTACTGCCCCTCCGACAGTGCGGCACTCCCTCAGTACTGCCCCTCCGACAGTGCGGCACTCCCTCAGTACTGCCCCTCCGACAGTACGGCGCTCCCTCAGTACTGCCCCTCTGACAGTACGGCGCTCCCTCAGTACTGCCCCTCCGATAGTACGCCACTCCCTCAGTACTGCCCCTCCGACAGTGCGGCGCTCCCTCAGTACTGCCCCTCCGACAGTACGGCGCTCCCTCAGTACTGCCCCTCCGATAGTACGCCGCTCCCTCAGTACTGCCCCTCCGACAGTGCGGCGCTCCCTCAGTACTGCCCCTCCGACAGTGCGGCACTCCCTCAGTACTGCCCCTCCGACAGTGCGGCGCTCCCTCAGTACCGCCCCTCCGACAGTGCGGGGCTCCCTCAGTACTGCCCCTCCGACAGTGCGGCGCTCCCTCAGTACCGCCCCTCCGACAGTGCGGCGCTCCCTCAGTACCGCCCCTCCGACAGTGTGGGGCTCCCTCAGTACTGCCCCTCCGACAGTGCGGCGCTCCCTCAGTACCGCCCCTCCGACAGTGCGGCGCTCCCTCAGTACCGCCCCTCCGACAGTGCGGGGCTCCCTCAGTACTGCCCCTCCGACAGTGCGGCGCTCCCTCAGTACCGCCCCTCCGACAGTGCGGCGCTCCCTCAGTACTGCCCCTCCGACAGTGCGGCGCTCCCTCAGTACTGCCCCTCCGACAGTGCGGCACTCCCTCAGTACTGCCCCTCCGACAGTGCGGCACTCCCTCAGTACCGTCCCTCCGACAGTACGGCGCTCCCTCAGTACTGCCCCTCCGACAGTGCGGCGCTCCCTCAGTACTGCCCCTCCGACAGTGCGCCGCTCCCTCAGTACTGCCCCTCCGACAGTGCGGCGCTCCCTCAGTACCGCCCCTCCGACAGTACGGCGCTCCCTCAGTACTGCCCCTCCGACAGTACGGCGCTCCCTCAGTACTGCCCCTCTGACAGTGCGGCGCTCCCTCAGTATCGCCCCTCCGACAGTGCGGCACTCCCTCAGTACTGCCCCTCCGACAGTGCGGCACTCCCTCAGTACTGCCCCTCCGACAGTGCGGTGCTCCCTCAGTACTGCCCCTCCGACAGTGCGGCGCTCCCTCAGTACCACCCCTCCGACAGTACGCCGCTCCCTCAGTACCGTCTGGACGGAGCGTCGAGCCGTCTGTTGGGCGGCTCCCTACCTGTGAAGTAGGTCAGACGTCTCTTGGCGCAGTTGAACACAAACCATCGCTTCCTCCAGGTCTTGATGCGGCCGCCCATCTTGGTGAGAAAGCCCCGACACACTTTCCCCGTCATCGTCAGGTGCGGACACGCCTCCACCCCATGACCGGAAGCTTCTACGTGGGCGCGCAGGTCGAAGGTCGTCTTGACGATTGGCATCCACTGAACCCTCGGGCCCTTCTGTCCAGAGCAAGAGAGGATGCACAAGGGTATTGCTTCAACCCTGCAGGTGACATTCACTAAAGTAACAACTCCCTGCATTTATATAGCGCCTTTAATGCAGTAAAACGTCCCAAGGCACCTCCACAGGGGCGATTATCAGGAAGAATTTGACAGCGAGCCACAAAAGGAGATATTGGGACCAAACGCTTGGTCAAGGAAGTCGGTTTTAAGGAGGGTATTTAAGGAGGAGAGAGAAGTGGAGAGGTTTAGGGAGGGAGTTCCAGAGGTGAAGGCACGGCCACCGATGGTGGAGCGATGGAAATCGGGGGATGCTCCAGAGGGCAGAATTAGGGGAGCGCAGAGATCTGGGAGGGTTGTAGGGGCTGGAGGAGGTTACAGAGATAGGGAGGGGTGTAGGGGCTGGAGGAGGTTACAGAGATAGGGAGGGGTGTAGGGGCTGGAGGAGGTTACAGAGATAGGGAGGGGTGTAGGGGCTGGAGGAGGTTACAGAGATAGGGAGGGGTGTAGGGGCTGGAGGAGGTTACAGAGATAGGGAGGGGTGTAGGGGCTGGAGGGGGTTACAGAGATAGGGAGGGGTGTAGGGACTGGAGGAGGTTACAGAGATAGGGAGGGGTGTAGGGGCTGGAGGAGGTTACAGAGATAGGGAGGGGTGTAGGGGCTGGAGGAGGTTACAGATAGGGAGGGGTGTAGGGCCTGGAGGAGGTTACAGAGATAGGGAGGGGTGTAGGGGCTGGAGGAGGTTACAGAGATAGGGAGGGGTGTAGGGGCTGGAGGAGGTTACAGAGATAGGGGGGGTTGTGGGGCTGGAGGAGGTTACAGAGATAGGGAGGGGTGTAGGGACTGGAGGGGGTTACAGAGATAGGGAGGGGTGTAGGGGCTGGAGGAGGTTACAGAGATAGGGAGGGGTGTAGGGGCTGGAGGAGGTTACAGAGATAGGGAGGGGTGTAGGGGCTGGAGGAGGTTACAGAGATAGGGAGGGGTGTAGGGGCTGGAGGAGGTTACAGAGATAGGGAGGGGTGTAGGGGCTGGAGGGGGTTACAGAGATAGGGAGGGGTATAGGGGCTGGAGGAGGTTACAGAGATAGGGAGGGGTGTAGGGGCTGGAGGAGGTTACAGAGATAGGGAGGGGTGTAGGGGCTGGAGGAGGTTACAGAGATAGGGAGTGGGGGAGGTGGAGGGCGTTGAGGAGGCCATGAAGGTTCTCTTGCACCCTTGGGATGTACCTGGTTGTAGGGGAACGTGTTGCAACACCACCGGGAGTGCAGAAGCTCCCTGTGGAGACACCAGACCATAATGGCGCAGCGAGACACCCAAACACCACGACATACCTCTGTGTTTGCTGGAGGCTGGGGTTGGGGATTGGATTCCACGGGCTCTCCGACCAGCAACCTCTCTCCAGTCCGGGCCTTCTCCGATACTCTGCTACGTGCCTCCTGAAGGGAACCAGAACAGGGCCATCAAGCAGTTTCTGCCTGGTCCGTGGGTCAGTCAGCCCAGACCACTGATAAAACCCACACACAACAACAACTTGCATTGATATAGCGTGCTGAACGTAGCGAAACGTTCCAAGGCGCTTCACAGGACGAGATGTTTGACACCGAGCCGCAGAAGGCGAAGGTAGGACAGGTGACCAAAAGCTGGGTCAAAGAGATGGGTTTTAAGGAGCGCCTTGAAGGAGGAGAGAGAGACGGAGAGGTTTAGGGAGGGAGTTCCAGAGCTTGGGGCCCAGGCAACAGAAGGCACGGCCACCGACGGTGGAGCGATTATAATCAGGGATGGTCAGGAGGGCAGAATTAGAGGAGCGCAGAGATCTCGGGGGGTTGTGGGGCTGGAGGAGGTTACAGAGATAGGGAGGGGTGAGGGCCATGGAGGGATTTGAACACGAGGATGAGAATTTTGAAATCGAGGTGTTGCTTAACTGGGAGCCAATGTAGGTCAGTGAGCACAGGGGGTGATGGGTGAGTGGGACTCGGTGCGAGTTAGGACACGGGGCAGTGAGCACAGGGGGTGATGGGTGAGTGGGACTCGGTGCGAGTTAGGACACAGGGCAGTGAGCACAGGGGGTGATGGGTGAGTGGGACTCGGTGCGAGTTAGGACACGGGGGCAGTGAGCACAGGGGGTGATGGGTGAGTGGGACTGGGTGTGAGTTAGGACACAGGGCAGTGAGCACAGGGGGTGATGGGTGAGCGGGACTCGGTGCGAGTTAGGACACAGGGCAGTGAGCACAGGGGGTGATGGGTGAGTGGGACTCGGTGCGAGTTAGGACACGGGGGCAGTGGGCACAGGGGGTGATGGGTGAGTGGGACTCGGAGCGAGTTAGGACACGGGGGCAGTGAGCACAGGGGGTGATGGGTGAGCGGGACTCGGTGCGAGTTAGGACACGGGGGCAGTGAGCACAGGGGGTGATGGGTGAGCGGGACTCGGAGTGAGTTAGGACACGGGGACAGTGAGCACAGGGGGTGATGGGTGAGCGGGACTCGGTGCGAGTTAGGACACGGGGACAGCCGAGTTTTGGATCACCTCTGGTTTACGTCGGGTAGAATGTGGGAGGCCGGCCAGGAGTGCGTTGGAATGGTCAAGTCTGGAGGTAACGGAGTTACCAGGGCCCCATTGGCTGTTGGTAACCCTCCAGTCAGGAACGTCTTCCTCCTGCCTCTTGCCTCCCGCTCTCGATCCCACGAGCCAGGGGTGGGACACCGGCTCTCCGCTCCCACGGGAAGGGCCTGGGCTCCGATTCTTACCCCTGCCTGCAGGAGGCGCTCCTTCTCGGCCAGTGCTGCTCTCAGCTTCCTCTCCATCTCAGCCAGGACCTCCACTGAACATCCAGTACTGCAAGACACCCAGGTCAGGGACAGGAGTCACTTCGAGCGCACAGAAACAGGCCTGTCGGCCCAACAGGGCCCTGCCCGAGTTTAGTAGAACATAAGAAATAGGAGCAGGAGTCGGCCATTCGGCCCATCGAGCCTGCTCCGCCATTTAATAAGACCATGGCTGATCCGATCATGGACTCAGCTCCACTTCCCCGCCCGCTCCCCATAACCCTTCACTCCCTTATCGCTCAAAAATCTGTCTATCTCCACCTTAAATATATTCAATGACCCAGCCTCCACAGCTCTCTGGGGCAGAGAATTCCACAGATTTACGACCCTCTGAGAGAAGAAATTCCTCCTCATCTCAGTTTTAAATGGGCGGCCCCTTATTCTAAGACCATGCCCCCTAGTTCTAGTCTCCCCCATCGGTGGGAACATCCTCTCTGCATCCACCTTGTCGAGCCCCCCTCATAATCTGATACGTTTCGATAAGATCACCTCTCATTCTTCTGAATTCCAATGAGTAGAGGCCCAACCTCCTCAACCTTTCCTCATAAGTCAACCCCCTCATCCCCGGAATCAACCGAGTGAACCTTCTCTGAACTGCCTCCAAAGCAAGTATATCCTTTCGTAAATACGGAAACCAAAACTGCACGCAGTACTCCAGGTGTGGCCTCACCAATACCCTGTATAACTGGAGCAAGACTTCCCTGCTTTTATACTCCATCCCCTTAGCAGTAAAGGCCAAGATACCATTGGCCCTTCCTGATCACTTGCTGTACCTGCATACTATCCTTTTGTGTTTCAGGCACAAGTACCCCCAGGTCCCGCTGTACTGCGGCACTTTGCAATCTTTCTCCACTTAAATAATAACTTGCTCTTTGATTTTTTTTTCTGCCAAAGTGCATGACCTCACACTTTCCCACATTGCACTCCATCTGACAAATGTTTGCCCACTCACTGAGCCTGTCTCTGTCCTTTTGCAGATTTTGTGTGTCTTCCTCCACACGCGCTCGCCCCATGCATCTCCCACCAACACCATTGTCCGCGGTCTGACCTCTGACCTCTCACCTGCGGAGGCTGGACGCCCGGGTCAGGCGGACGGAGCCGCTGGTCTGGTTGGATGGGCCGGGGAGGGTGTCGGGCCGGAGGCAGGGAGAGCAGCTCAGGTCCAGCGGGGGCGAGGAGATCTTGGGCCTCGGTCGGCTGAAGCTGTTGGTCCGATGCAGGGCCACCAGGGACAGGAGCTGCATGGGGGCCAGGACCAGGCCTGAAAACACACACACACACACACACACACAACCACCGGGGGGTGGTAGTGGGGTTGCGTCAGTCAGACAGCAGCAAACCCGCATTTACATAGTGCCCGCCACGTCCCCGGAGCGATTCTCAAACAACAACTTCACACACCGAGCCACGCAGGGAGAGACTAGAGAGAGAGGCAACCGATAGCTGGGTCAGAGAGGTCGGATTAACAGAGCATCTCGAAGGAGGACAGAGAGAGAGAGAGAGAGACGGAGAGGTTTAGCGAGGGAGTTCCAGAGCTTGGGGCCCAGGCAACAGAAGGCACGGCCACCGATGGTGGAGCGATTATAATCAGGGATGGTCAGGAGGGCAGAGTTAGAGGAGTGCAGAGATCTCGGGGGGTTGTGGGGGCTGGAGGAGGTTACAAAGATAGGGAGGGGTGTAGGGGCTGGAGGGGGTTTCAGAGATAGGGAGGAGTATAGGGGCTGGAGGAGGTTACAGAGATAGAGAGGGGAGAAGAGGGAAACTTCAAATCGGGAGCCAATGTAGGTCAGCGAGCACAGGGGGTGATGGGTGAGTGGGACTCGGTGCAAGTTAGGACACGGGGGCAGTGAGCACAGGGGGTGATGGGTGTGTGGGACTCGGTGCGAGTTAGGACACGGGGCAGTGAGCACAGGGGGTGATGGGTGAGTGGGACTCGGTGCAAGTTAGGACACAGGTCAGTGAGCACAGGGGGTGATGGGTGAGTGGGACTCGGTGTGAGTTAGGACACGGGGCAGTGAGCACAGGGGTGATGGGTGAGTGGGACTGGGTGTGAGTTAGGACACAGGGACAGTGAGCACAGGGGGTGATGGGTGAGTGGGACTGGGTGTGAGTTAGGACACGGGGGCAGTGAGCACAGAGGGTGATGGATGAGTGGGACTCGGTGCGAGTTAGGACACGGGGCAGTGAGCACAGTGGGTGATGGGTGAGTGGGACTCGGTGCGAGTTAGGACACAGGGACAGTGAGCACAGGGGGTGATGGGTGAGTGGGACTCGGTGTGAGTTAGGACACGGGGCAGTGAGCACAGGGGGTGATGGGTGAGTGGGACTCGGTGCGAGTTAGGACACGGGGGCAGTGAGCACAGGGGGTGATGGGTGAGTGGGACTCGGTGCGAGTTAGGACACGGGGGCAGTGAGCACAGGGGGTGATGGGTGAGTGGGACTGGGTGTGAGTTAGGACACGGGGGCAGTGAGCACAGGGGGTGATGGATGAGTGGGACTCGGTGCGAGTTAGGACACGGGGCAGTGAGCACAGGGGGTGATGGGTGAGTGGGACTCGGTGCGAGTTAGGACACGGGGGCAGTGAGCACAGGGGGCGATGGGTGAGCGGGACTCGGTGTGAGTTAGGACACAGGGGCAACAGAGTTTTGGAAGAGTGGATATAAAAGGGGTCAGAGGGTCTAGTAAGGAGGGGGAACTGAGGGAAATCTTTATTAGTCGGGAAATTGTGTTGGGGAAATTGATGGGATTGAAGGCCGATAAATCCCCAGGGCCTGATGGACTGCATCCCAGAGTACTTAAGGAGGTGGCCTTGGAAATAGCGGATGCATTGACAGTCATTTTCCAACATTCCATTGACTCTGGATCAGTTCCTATCGAGTGGAGGGTAGCCAATGTAACCCCACTTTTTAAAAAAGGAGGGAGAGAGAAAACAGGGAATTATAGAGCGGTCAGCCTGACATCGGTAGTGGGTAAAATGATGGAATCAATTGTTAAGGATGTCATAGCAGCGCATTTGGAAAATGGTGACATGATAGGTCCAAGTCAGCATGGATTTGTGAAAGGGAAATCATGCTTGACAAATCTTCTGGAATTTTTTGAGGATGTTTCCAGTAAAGTGGACAAAGGAGAACCAGTTGATGTGGTATATTTGGACTTTCAGAAGGCTTTCGACAAGGTCCCACACAAGAGATTAATGTGCAAAGTTAAAGCACATGGGATTGGGGGTAGTGTGCTGACGTGGATTGAGAACTGGTTGTCAGACAGGAAGCAAAGAGTAGGAGTAAATGGGTACTTTTCAGAATGGCAGGCAGTGACTAGTGGGGTACCGCAAGGTTCTGTGCTGGGGCCCCAGCTGTTTACACTGTACATTAATGATTTAGACGAGGGGATTAAATGTAGTATCTCCAAATTTGCTGATGACACTAAGTTGGGTGGCAGTGTGAGCTGCGAGGAGGATGCTATGAGGCTGCAGAGTGACTTGGATAGGTTAGGTGAGTGGGCAAATGCATGGCAGATGAAATATAATGTGGATAAATGTGAGGTTATCCACTTTGGTGGTAAAAACAGAGAGACAGACTATTATCTGAATGGTGACAGATTAGGAAAAGGGAAGGTGCAACGAGACCTGGGTGTCATGGTACATCAGTCATTGAAGGTTGGCATGCAGGTACAGCAGGCGGTTAAGAAAGCAAATGGCATGTTGGCCTTCATAGCGAGGGGATTTGAGTACAGGGGCAGGGAGGTGTTGCTACAGTTGTACAGGGCCTTGGTGAGGCCACACCTGGAGTATTGTGTACAGTTTTGGTCTCCTAACCTGAGGAAGGACATTCTTGTTATTGAGGGAGTGCAGCGAAGATTCACCAGACTGATTCCCGGGATGATGGGACTGACCTATCAAGAAAGACTGGATCAACTGGGCTTGTATTCACTGGAGTTCAGAAGAATGAGAGGGGACCTCATGGAAACGTTTAAAATTCTGACGGGATTGGACAGGTTAGATGCAGGAAGAATGTTCCCGATGTTGGGGAAGTCCAGAACCAGGGGTCACAGTCTAAGGATAAGGGGGAAGCCATTTAGGACCGAGATGAGGAGAAATTTCTTCACCCAGAGAGTGGTGAACCTGTGGAATTCTCTACCACAGAAAGTTGTTGAGGCCAATTCACTAAATATATTCAAAAGGGAGTTAGATGAAGTCCTTACTACTCGGGGGATCAAGGGGTATGGAGAGAAAGCAGGAAGGGGGTACTGAAGTTTCATGTTCAGCCATGAACTCATTGAATGGTGGTGCAGGCTAGAAGGGCCGAATGGCCGACTCCTGCACCTATTTTCTATGTTTCTATGTTTACGGAGAGTAGAACATGGGAGTTGTTATGTATGTAAACATTACTAATGTGTAAGACTTGCCACTAGGGGGCGTACCTGTGGGAGACCCAAGGGTCACCTGCACACCCCGGGCAAGCAGGTATAAATGGCAGTCTACCATGCTGCCTCCTCAATCTGGAGTTACATTAAAGAGACCAAGGTCACGACAGTGAGCATAGATATATGTCTTGTGGAGTTATTCTAAACGTAACAGGAGGCCTGTTGAAGGAGTAAAGGCAGGGATGAGGGCTTCAGTAGTGGATGAGCTGAGGCAAGGGCGGAGACGGGCGATGTTACGGAGGTGGAAATACTCACGGGGTTAGATACAGAGTAAAGCTCCCTCTACACTGTCCCATCAAACACTCCCAGGGCAGGTACAGGGGGTTAGATACAGAGTAAAGCTCCCTCTACACTGTCCCATCAAACACTCCCAGGGCAGGTACAGGTACAGCACGGGGTTAGATACAGAGTAAAGCTCCCTCTACACTGTCCCATCAAACACTCCCAGGGCAGGTACAGGGGGTTAGATACAGAGTAAAGCTCCCTCTACACTGTCCCATCAAACACTCCCAGGGCAGGTACAGGTACAGCACAGGGTTAGATACAGAGTAAAGCTCCCTCTACACTGTCCCATCAAACACTCCCAGGGCAGGTACAGGGGGTTAGATACAGAGTAAAGCTCCCTCTACACTGTCCCATCAAACACTCCCAGGGCAGGTACAGGTACAGCACAGGGTTAGATACAGAGTAAAGCTCCCTCTACACTGTCCCATCAAACACTCCCAGGGTTACAATTGCTGAATTCCCTGTTCTATAGCAGGGCGCTAACTGTGTGCGCTGGGGATGTTCTGAAGCGATCGCTCTCCTGCGACCTTTGCCCTCTGCCCTCTGCTCCCTGGTGTTCGGGTCAGAGGTCAGCGCAGCGTTTTCCCGTCCTGTTCGTTACCTTTCTCGTGCAGCGAGACGGGTCGCTCTGTCTCTGCTCTCCCCCGACCTTCCCGCCGCCTACGAGGCAAACTCACGGAGCCGTTCTCACAGAGTGAGGGGTCCTGTGGGGGGAAAAATAGGGGTAAATCATCGCTTCGTCAGACAGAGAGAAAGAGAGAGAGACAGAGAGAGAGAGAGAGACAGAGAGAGAGAGACAGAGAGAGAGAGAGAGACAGGGAGAGACAGAGAGAGAGAGACGGAGAGACAGAGAGAGAGAGACATTGAGAGAGAGAGAGACAGAGAGAGAGAGAGAGAGAGGCAGAGAGAGAGAGAGAGAGAGGGACAGAGAGAAAGAGAGAGAGAGAAACAGAGGGAGAGAGAGAGACAGAGAGAGAGAGACAGAGACACAGAGAGAGACAGAGAGGGAGAGAGATAGAGACACAGAGAGAGACTGAGAGAGAGAGAGAGACAGAGAGAGAGAGAGAGACAGAGACACAGAGAGAGACAGAGAGACAGAGAGAGAGAGAAACAGAGAGAGCGAGAAACAGAGAGAGAGCGAGAAACAGAGAGCGCGAGGGATCAAGAGAGCCAGAGAGAGAGAGACAGAGAGAGAGAGAGAGACAGGGAGAGAGAGCCAGAGGCAGAGAGAGAGAGAGAGTGAGAGAGAGGGACAGAGAGAAAGAGAGAGAGAGAGAAACAGAGGGAGAGAGAGACAGAGAGAGAGAGACAGAGACACAGAGAGAGACAGAGACACAGAGAGAGACTGAGAGAGAGAGACTGAGAGAGAGAGACAGAGACACAGAGAGAGACTGAGAGAGAGGGACAGAGACACAGAGAGAGACAGAGACACAGAGAGACAGAGAGAGAGGGACAGAGACACAGAGAGAGACTGAGAGAGACAGAGAGAGAGACTGAGAGAGAGAGACAGAGACACAGAGAGAGACTGAGAGAGAGAGACTGAGAGAGAGAGACAGAGACACAGAGAGAGACTGAGAGTGAGAGAAACAGAGATAGAGAGAGACAGAGACACAGAGAGAGACAGAGACACAGAGAGAGACTGAGAGAGAGACACAGAGAGACAGAGAGACACAGAGACACAGAGAGAGACTGAGAGAGAGAGACAGAGACACAGAGAGAGACAGAGACACAGAGAGAGACTGAGAGAGAGACACAGAGAGACAGAGAGACACAGAGACACAGAGAGAGACTGAGAGAGAGAGACAGAGACACAGAGAGAGACAGAGACACAGAGAGAGACTGAGAGAGAGAGACTGAGAGAGAGAGACTGAGAGAGAGAGACAGAGACACAGAGAGAGACACAGAGAGACTGAGAGAGAGACAGGGATAGTGTTATGTATTGATGCTAGCGGTCACTAGACACCAGGCGGACCCTGTCGGAAGTCACCGGGCTGTACGTGTGTGTGCACGAGCCCTGGTTTATAATTGCTGGTACCATGCCATGTAAGCACTTTGGACCAGGTTTGCACTTGAGTGAGCTTACAGTAACAAGTCCTTCGAGTTATTATATGCATTACAATTGGTGACGAGGTAACTTAAGAGCCTTCGCATTCACAATGGGCACCATTGGAATTGTGGAGAGATTGGTGGATGGTGAGGATTGGGTGGATTTTATCGACCGCCCGGATCAGCATTTTGTGGCCAACAAAACGGAGGAAGCTGATGACAGTTAGGCGCAGGGCGGTTTTCCTCACCGTTTGTGGTCCAAAGATTGACGGCCTTATGAAGAATCTTCTCTCGGGCTGCACGTCCAACGGACAAAGACTGCGGAGAGTTGTGCGCTCTGGTGCGTGACCATCTCAAGCCAAAAGAGGGGAGCGTCATCTCACGCTATCGCTTCTGCACACATGTTCGTGCTGAGGGCCAGGACGTGTCAGGGTTCGCGCTGCAAGACATGCCGCGAGATTTCTTCGTGGTCGGCATCAACCATGGTGCGATCCTCCGGAATGTATTGGCTGCAGAAACGCTGGATTTGAGCAAAGGCCATCGCAACTCCCCAGCCATGCATGACGACGGATGATAATTTAAGGCAGGTATCATCGAAGAGTCGGAGCTCCACGGCAAGTACTGTAAACAAGATTGCGTCGTCGTCTGGCAGGGCTGCTTATGGCAGGGCCCGCTCGACTGCTTACGTGAAACCTATAGCTGCTCAAAGTCCGCCAACGGGTACGAATCCGATTTCGCCCTGTTGCCGTGGTGGGGGCAAGCATCGGCATCACCAGTGTCGCTTTAAACAGTGCATCTGTAACGGCTGTTCGAAAGTGGGGCATCTTCAGCAAATGTGCCCGCAACTGAGCAAGCGTGCCGCTGCTCGTCACATTGGTGATGATGGCCAGTCCAGTGCTGGCTCGGATATGCAACCCGAGATATCCGAGGAGAAAGTGCACGGCCTGTATTCGTTCCTGACAAAGAGCCAACCGATAATGTCAAGCTGAGCGGCGTGCCTGTATCGGTGGAGCTGGACACGGGTGCGAGTCAGTCGATAATGAGCCAAAGGGCATTCGACAAGCTGTGGGACACTGAGGCGGTGAAGCCTAAGCTGAGTCCAGTCAGTGCCAAGTTGCGTACTTACACTAAGGAACTCATACCGGTGATTGGCAGTGCTGCAGTCAAGGTGTCGTATGATGGTGCGGTTCCCGATTTACCATTATGGATCGCCCCAGGCAATGGTCCAATGCTGTTCAGCAGGAATTGGCTCGAGAAAATCAAATGGAACTGGAATGATATCAAACCGTTGTCCTCGGTGGATGACACTTTGTGTGCTCAAGTGCTGAAGAAGTTTCCTTCTTTGTTTGAACCGGTCATTGGCAATTTTACTGGAGCCCAGGTGCAGATTCACCTGGACTCCAACGCAAGACCTGTCTATCATAAAGCTCGGTCTGTTCCGTACATGATGAGGGAGAAGGACGAAATTGAGCTTGCCAGACTCAAACGTGAAGGGGTCATATCACCGGTCAAATTTAATGAATGGGCCAACCCTATCGTTCCTGTGTTAAAGAGTGATGACACTGTCAGGATCTGTGGAGACTACAAGGTTACGATGAACCGATTTTCGAAACAGGATCAGTATCCACTGCCGAAGGCTGATGACCCATTCGCCATGCTAGCTGTTGGAAAGTAGTTCACTAAGCTAGATTTGATGCCGGCCTATATGACACAGGAGCTGGTCAACACATCGAAGAAACTCACCTGCATCAACACCCATAAAGGACTGTTTGTCTACAACAGGTGTCCTTTTGGAATCCGGTCGGCTGCTGCCATATTTCAGAGGAACATGGAGAGTCTACTGAAGTCCGTTCCGAGAACCGTCGTGTTTCAAGATAACATTCTGGTCACAGGTCGTGACACGGCTGAACATCTGAACAATCTCGAGGAAGTCCTACATCGTCTGGACAAAGTGGGACTCAGGCTGAAACGTTTGAAGTGTGTCTTCATGGCACCTGAAGTTGAATTCCTGGGGAGGAAAATTGTTGGCCGACTGATTCGAAAACCAATGCCATCAAAAATGCACCCTGAACTCAGAATGTGACGGAGCTGCGTTCATTCCTTGGGCTACTCAACTACTTCGGTAATTTCTTACCCAGATTGAGCACTTTATTAGAGCCACTGCACATGCTGCTCAGAAAAGGTGACAACTGGGTCTGGGGTGGGTCTTAAGATAGAGTTTTTGAGAAAGCCAAGAATCTGCTCTGTTCGAACAACTTGCTTGTTCATTATGATCCGTGTAAGCGTCTTGTATTGGCTTCGTCATATGGGGTTGGCTATGTACTCCAATAAACAAATGAGTCGGGTAACTTACAACCTGTTGCGTATGCCTCGAAAAGTTGATCAAAGGCGGAAAGAGCCGACAGCATGGTAGAAAAAGCTTTGGCCTGTGTGTATGGGGTCAAAAAGATGCATCAGTGCCTGTTTGGTCTACGCTTTGAACTAGAAACGGATCACAAGCCACTCATTTCATTGTTCTCGGAAAACAAAGGCATTAATACCAATGCATCGTCCCGTATCCAGAGGTGGGCGCTGACATTGCCTGCCTATGACGATGTTATTCGTCACAGACCTGACACACTGAGAATTGTGCCGATGCACTGAGTCATCTGCCGTGGCCCATACCTGAAGTGGAGAGGCCTCAACCTGCAGATCTACTGTTAGTAATGGGATGCCTTTGAGAGTGAAGGAACCCCTGTCACTGATCAACAAGTTAGCATCTGGACCAGCCATGACCCGCTTTTATCGGTTGTGAAACGTTGTGTCCTCAGTGGTGATTGGTCTGCCATACCTTTTGGAGATGTGTGAGGAGACCAAACCCTGCAACCGTCGCAAAGATGAGCTGTCCATTCGGTCAGACTGTCAACTGTGGGGCAATCGCGTTGTTATGCCGAAGAAAGGCAGCGAAGAATTTGTACGTGAACTACATCGCACTCATCCCGGTACTGTCATGATGAAAGCCATCGCCAGGGCTCATGTTTGGTGGCCTGGAATTGACTCTGAGCTGGAAGCATGCGTGCATCAGTGCAACACTTGCATGCAGCTCAGCAAAGCACCAGCGGAGTCTCCGCTGAGTCTGTGGTCGTGGCCGTCCAAACCTTGGTCCAGGATCCACATCAATTTTGCGGGCCCTTTCCTGGGAAAGATGTTTTTAGTTGTGGTGGCTGCACATTCTAAGTGTATTATTATTTCATCCAGTGCATCCACAGCTTCCATTGAGAGCCTTCGTGTCATGTTTGCTACTCATGGTCTGCCTGACATCGTTGTGAGCGACAACGCACTTTGCTTCACTAGTCTGGAGTTCCAGGAGTTCATGAAACTCAATGGTATCAGACATGTGAGATCAGCTCCATTTAAACCTGCTTCTAATGCTCAAGCAGAGCGTGCCATTCAAACGACCAGGCAAAGTATGAAACGTGTGACTCAGGATCCACGGCAGACTTGTTTGTCCTGTATACTGCTTAGTTACAGGACAAGACCCCACACGCTTACCGGGGTCTCCTCTGCTGAACTACTGATGAAGAAAAATCTCAAGACCAGGCTTCCTCTTGTCCATCCTGGTTTGAATGATCGTGCTGAAAACAGACGTCAAAGTCAGCAATGGTGCTATGATCGTGCTGCTGTGTCACGTGACATCTCGGTCAACGATCCGGTTTACGTACTGGACTCTGGTCAAGGTCCAAAGTGGATCGCTGCCACTGTTATGGCCAAGGAGGGTGACAGAGTGTTTATTGTCGTGCTCAAGATAAGAACATAAGAACATAAGAATTAGGAACAGGAGCAGGCCATCTAGCCCCTCGAGCCTGCTCCGCCATTCAACAAGATCATGGCTGATCTGGCCGTGGACTCAGCTCCACTTACCCACCCGCTCCCCGTAACCCTTAATTCCCTTATTGGTTAAAAATCTATCTATCTGTGACTTGAATATATTCAATGAGCTAGCCTCAACTGCTTCCTTGGGCAGAGAATTCCACAGATTCACAACCCTCTGGGAGAAGAAATTCCTTCTCAACCCGGTTTTAAATTGGCTCCCCCATATTTTGAGGCTGTGCCCCCTAGTTCTAGTCTCCCCGACCAGTGGAAACAACCTCTCTGCCTCTACTATGTCTATCCCTTTCATTATTTTAAATGTTTCTATAAGATCACCCCTCATCCTTCTGAATTTCAACGAGTAAAGACCCAGTCTACTCAATCTATCATCATAAGGTAACCCCCTCATCTCCGGAATCAGCCTAGTGAATCGTCTCTGTACCCCCTCCAAAGCCAGTATATCCTTCCTTAAGTAAGGTGATCAAAACTGCACGCAGTACTCCAGGTGGATGGAATACAATGTCGGAAAATGTGAGGTCATCCACCTTGGGAAAAAACAACAGTAAAAGGGAATATTATTTGAATGGGGAGAAATTACAACATGCTGCGGTGCAGAGGGACCTGGGGGTCCTTGTGCATGAATCCCAAAAAGTTAGTTTGCAGGTGCAGCAGGTAATCAGGAAGGTGAATGGAATGTTGGCCTTCATTGCGAGAGGGATGGAGTACAAAAGCAGGGAGGTCCTGCTGCAACTGTACAGGGTATTGGTGAGGCCACACCTGGAGTACTGCGTGCAGTTTTGGTCACCTTACTTAAGGAAGGATATACTAGCTTTGGAGGGGGTACAGAGACGATTCACTCGGCTGATTCCGGAGATGAGGGGTTACCTTATGATGATAGATTGAGTAGACTGGGTCTTTACTCCTTGGAGTTCAGAAGGATGAGAGGTGATCTTATAGAAACATTTAAAATAATGAAAGGGATAGACAAGATAGAGGCAGAGAGGTTGTTTCCACTGGTCGGGGAGACTAGAACTCGGGGGCACAGTCTCAAAATACGGGGGAGACAATTTAAAACCGAGTTGAGAAGGAATTTCTTCTCCCAGAGGGTTGTGAATCTGTGGAATTCTCTGACCAAGGAAGCAGTTGAGGCTAGCTCATTGAATGTATTCAAATCACAGATAGATAGATTTTTAACCAATAAGGGAATTAAGGGTTACGGGGAGCGGGCGGGTAAGTGGAGCTGAGTCCACGGCCAGATCAGCCATGATCTTGTTGAATGGTGGAGCAGGCTCACGGGGTTAGATGGCCTACTCCTGTTCCTAATTCTTATGTTCTTATGTTCTTATGAGAGACAGACAGAGACAGAGAGACAGAGAGACAGAGAGAAAGACAGAGTGAGAGACAGAGAGAGAGAGACAGAGAGACAGAGACAGAGAGAGCGAGAGACAGAGAGAGCGAGACAGAGCGAGAGACAGAGAGAAAGAGAGAGAGAGAGAAAGAGAGAGAGAAAGAGAGAGAGAGAAACAGAGAGAGAGAAAGAGAGAGAGAGAAAGAGAGAGAGAGAGAGACAGACAGAGAGATAGACAAGGAGACAGAGACAGAGAGAGAGACAAAGAGAGCGACAGAGAGAGCGACAGAGAGAGAGACAGAAAGCGACAGAGAGAGAGAGAGAGAGTTGCACACTCAGTTCCTGGGATTGGCTGGGAAGAGAGGGGAAGAATGATTGCGGGAGGGGAGGGGTAGTGATTGGAGGGGGGAGGGGGAGGGAGTGAGGGAGGGATTGAGAGCGAGTGAGCGAGGGGGAGGGGGAGAAAGTGAGGGAAAGAGCGAGGGAGGGAGTGGGAGAGAGCGAGTGAGCGAGGGGGAGGGGGAGAGAGCGAGGGAGAGAGCAAGGGAGGGAGTGGGAGAGAGCGAGTGAGTGAGGGGGAGGGGGAGAGAGCGAGGGAGAGAGCGAGGGAGAGAGGGGGAGAAAGCGAGGGAGGGAGGGAGCGACGGAGAGAGGGATGGGGAGGAGCGAGGGAGGGAGGGTGAGGGAGAGAGGGAGGGAGGGGGAGAGAGTGAGGGAGGGAGGGAGGGAGCGAGTAAGCGAGGGATACACACCTTGAGGAAGGCCTCGGTTGCCGAGAGGCGTGTAGTGGAGAGGACACACGGTGCTGAACCCATCAGCTCACTACTCCCATCCCCTACAGGCCCTGGGATTGGCCTATTCACAACCCGCGGGTGCTGGAAAGGGAAACATGGAGAGGGTCACATCTGCTGTCCCACCCGTCTCTCTCCCCTCACATCCCCCACTGCCCCTGGCTCAGCAAAACCTGCCCTCCCTCAGCTGGGCTATCAGACTATGGGGGGCATCGCACTCACTCAGTGTCCTGCACCGGTCGGAGGTCAACAACAACTCTCATGTGTACAGTCACCTTAACATCGTAAAACACACCACAAGGCCGTCCACAGGAGCGTACATCAGTCAGAATTTAACACCGAGACACATAAGCTGATATTAGGACAGGCGGCCATAGCTGGGTCAAAGAGGTCGGTTTTAAGGAGCGTCTTCAAGCAGGAGAGAGAGGCGGAGAGGTTTAGGGAGGGAGTTCCAGAGCTTGGGGGCCCAGGCAGCTGAAGGCACGGCCACCGATGGTGGAGTGATGGAGATCGGGGGGATGGGCAAGAGGCCAGAATTGGAGGAGTGCAGAGATCTCTGGGATGGTTGTAGGGGCTAGAGGGGGTTATAGACATAGGGAGGAGTGTAGGGGTTGGACGAGGTTACAGAGATAGGGAGGGGTGTAGGGGCTGGAGGAGGTTACAGAGATAGGGAGGGGTGTAGGGGCTGGAGGAGGTTACAGAGAATGGGAGGGGTTTAGGGGCTGGAGGGGGTTACAGAGATAGAGAGGGGTGTAGGGACTGGAGGAGGTTACAGAGATAGGGAGGGGTATAGGGGCGGGAGGAGGTTACAGAGATAGGGAGCGGTGTAGGGGCTGGAGGAGGTTACAGAGATAGGGAGGGGTGTAGGGACTGGAGGAGGTTACAGAGATAGGGAGGGGTGTAGGGGCTGGAGGAGGTTATAGAGATAGGGAGATATGTAAGGGGTTGGAGGAGGTTACAGAGATAGGGAGGGGTATAGGAGCGGGAGGAGGTTACAGAGATAGGGAGAGGTGTCGGGGCTGGAGGGGGTTACAGAGATAGGGAGTGGTGTAGGGGCTGGAGGAGGTTACAGAGATAGGGAGGGGTATAGGGGCGGGAGAAGGTTACAGAGATAGGGAGGGGTGTAGGGGCTGGAGGAGGTTACAGAGATAGGGAGGGGTGTAGGGGCTGGAGAAGGTTACAGAGATAGGGAGGGGTATAGGGGCGGGAGGAGGTTACAGAGATAGGGAGGGGTGTCGGGGCTGGAGGGGGTTACAGAGATAGGGAGGGGTATAGGGGCGGGAGGGGGTTACAGAGATAGGGAGGGGTATAGGGGCGGGAGGGGGTTACAGAGATAGGGAGGGGTGTAGGGGCTGGAGGAGGTTACAGAGATAGGGAGGGGTGTCGGGGCAGGAGGAGGTTACAGAGATAGGGAGGGGTGTAGGGGCTGGAGGGGGTTACAGAGATAGGGAGGGGTGTAGGGGCTGGAGGAGGTTACAGAGATAGGGAGGGGTGTAGGGGCTGGAGGAGGTTACAGAGAAAGGGAGGGGTGTAGGGGCTGGAGGAGGTTACAGAGATAGGGAGGAGTGTAGGGCTGGAGGAGGTTACAGAGATGGGGAGAGGTGCAGGGGCTGGAAGGGGTTACAGAGATAGGGAGGGGTGTCGGGGCTGGAGGGGATTACAGAGATAGGGAGGGGTGTAGGAGCTGGAGGAGGATACAGAGATAGGGAGGGGTGTAGGGGCTGGAGGAGGTTACAGAGATAGGGAGGGGTGTAGGGGCTGGAGGTGGGTTACAGAGATAGGGAGGGGTGTCGGGGTTGGAGGGGATTACAGAGATAG
This sequence comes from Pristiophorus japonicus, assembly GCF_044704955.1. NCBI lineage: Eukaryota > Metazoa > Chordata > Chondrichthyes > Pristiophoridae > Pristiophorus > Pristiophorus japonicus. The sequence continues at coordinate 9,993,945 of NC_092007.1, read as the reverse complement.
GGAGATGTGTCGGGGCTGGAGGGGGTTACAGAGATAGGGAGGGGTGTCGGGGCTGGAGGGGGTTACAGAGATAGGGAGGGGTGTAGGGGCTGGAGGGGGTTACAGAGATAGGGAGGGGTGTAGGGCTGGAGGAGGTTACAGAGATAGGGAGGGGTGTAGGGGCTGGAGGAGGTTACAGAGATAGGGAGGGGTGTAGGGTTGGAGGAGATTACAGAGATGGGGAGAGGTGTAGGGGCTGGAGGGGGTTACAGAGAGAGGGAGGGGTGTAGCGGCTGGAGGGGGTTACAGAGATAGGGAGGGGTGTAGGGGCTGGAGAGGATTACAGAGATAGGGAGGGTGCAGGGGCTGGAGGAGGTTACAGAGATAGGGAGGGGTGTAGGGCTGGAGGAGGTTACAGAGATAGGGAGGGGTGTAGGGCTGGAGGAGGTTACAGAGATAGGGAGGGGTGTAGGGGCTGCAGGGGGTTACAGTGATAGGGAGGGGTATAGGGGCTGGAGGAGGTTACAGAGATAGGGAGGGTTGTAGGGGCTGGAGGGGGTTACAGAGATAGGGAGGGGTGTAGGGGCTGGAGGAGGTTACAGAGATAGGGAGGAGTGTAGGGCTGGAGGAGGTTACAGAGATGGGGAGAGGTGTAGGGGCTGGAGGGGGTTACAGAGATAGGGAGGGGTGTCGGGGCTGGAGGGGGTTACAGAGATAGGGAGGGGTATAGGAGCTGGAGGAGTTTACAGAGATAGGGAGGGGTGCAGGGGCTGGAGGAGGTTACAGAGATAGGGAGGGGTGTCGGGGCTGGAGGGGGTTACAGAGATAGGGAGGGGTGTCGGGGCTGGAGGGGGTTACAGAGATAGGGAGGGGTGTAGGGGTGGACGGGGTTACAGAGATAGGGAGGGGTGTAGGGCTGGAGGAGGTGACAGAGATATGGAGGGGTGTAGGGGCTGGAGGAGGTTACAGAGATAGGGAGGGGTGTAGGGTTGGAGGAGTTTACAGAGATGGGGAGAGGTGTAGGGGCTGGAGGGGGTTACAGAGATAGGGAGGGGTGTAGGGGCTGGAGGGGGTTACAGAGATAGGGAGGGGTGTAGGGGCTGGAGGGGATTACAGAGATAGGGAGGGGTGTCGGGGCTGGAGGGGGTTGCAGAGATAGGGAGGGGTGTCGGGGCTGGAGGGGGTTACAGAGATAGGGAGGGGTGCAGGGGCTGGAGGAGGTTACAGAGATAGGGAGGGGTGCAGGGCTGGAGGAGGTTACAGAGATAGGGAGGGGTGTAGGGCTGGAGGAGGTTACAGAGATAGCTAGGGGTGTAGGGGCTGGAGGGGGTTACAGAGATAGGGAGAGGTGTAGGGGCTGGAGGGGGTTACAGAGATAGGGAGCGGTGTCGGGACTGGAGGGGGTTACAGAGATAGGGAGGGGTGTCGGGGCTGGAGGAGGTTACAGAGATAGGGAGGGGTGTCGGGGCTGGAGGGGGTTACAGAGATAGAGAGGGGTGTCGGGGCTGGAGGGGGTTACAGAGATAGGGAGGGGTGTAGGGCTGGAGGAGGTTACAGAGATAGGGAGGGGTGTCGGGCCTGAAGGGGGTTACAGAGATAGGGAGGGGTGTCGGGGCTGGAGGAGGTTACAGAGATAGGGATGGATGTAGGGACTGGAGGAGGTTACAGAGAGAGGGAGGGGTGTAGGGTTGGAGGAGATTACAGAGATGGGGAGAGGTGTAGGGGCTGGAGGGGGTTACAGAGATAGGGAGGTGTGTCGGGGCTGGAGGGGGTTACAGAGATAGGGAGGGGTGCAGAGGCTGGAGGAGGTTACAGAGATAGGGAGTGGTGTAGGGCTGGAGGAGGTTACAGAGATAGGGAGGGGTGTAGGGCTGTAGGAGGTTACAGAGATAGGGAGGGGTGTAGGGGCTGCAGGGGGTTACAGAGATAGGGAGGGGTGTAGGGGCTGGAGGGGGTTACAGAGATAGGGAGGGGTCTCGGGGCTGGAGGAGGTTACAGAGATAGGGAGGGGTGTAGGGCTGGAGGAGGTTACAGAGATAGGGAGGGGTGTCGGGGCTGGAGGAGGTTACAGAGATAGGGAGGGGTGTAGGGGCTGGAGGAGGTTACAGAGATAGGGAGGGGTGTCGGGGCTGGAGGGGGTTGCAGAGATAGGGAGGGGTGTCGGGGCTGGAGGAGGTTACAGAGATAGGGAGGGGTGTAGGGGCTGGAGGGGGTTACAGAGTTAGGGAGGGGTGTAGGGGCTGGAGGGTGTTACAGAGATAGGGAGGGGTGTAGGGGCTGGAGGGGGTTACAGAGATAGGGACGGGTGTAGGGGCTGGAGGAGGTTACAGAGATAGGGAGGGGTGTAGGGGCTGGAGGAGGTTACAGAGATAGGGAGGGGTGTAGGGGCTGGAGGAGGTTCCAGAGATAGGGAGGGGTGTCGGGGCTGGAGGGGGTTACAGAGATAGGGAGGAGTGTAGGGGCTGGAGGTGGTTACAGAGATAGGGAGTGGTGTCGGGGCTGGAGGGGTTACAGAGATAGGGAGGGGTGTAGGGGCTGGAGGAGGTTACAGAGATAGGGAGGAGTGTAGGGGCTGGAGGAGGTTACAGAGATAGGGAGGTGTGTAGGGGCTGGAGGTGGTTACAGAGATAGGAAGGGGTGTCGGGGCTGGAGGAGGTTACAGAGATAGGGAGGGGTGCAGGGGCTGGAGGAGGTTACAGAGATAGGGAGGGGTGCAGGGGCTGGAGGAGGTTACAGAAATAGGGAGGGGTGTAGGGCTGGAGGGGGTTACAGAGATAGGGAGGGGTGTCGGGGCTGGAGGCGGTTACAGAGATAGGGAGCGGTGTCGGGGCTGGAGGGGGTTACAGAGATAGGGAGGGGTGTAGGGGCTGGAGGAGGTTACAGAGATAGGGAGGGGTGCAGGGGCTGGAGGAGGTTACAGAGATAGGGAGGGGTGTCGGGGCTGGAGGAGGTTACAGAGATAGGGAGGGGTGTCGGGGCTGGAGGGGGTTACAGAGATAGGGAGGGGTGTCGGGGCTGGAGGGGGTTACAGAGATAGGGAGGGGTGTAGGGGTGGACGGGGTTACAGAGATAGGGAGGGGTGTAGGGCTGGAGGAGGTGACAGAGATATGGAGGGGTGTAGGGGCTGGAGGAGGTTACAGAGATAGGGAGGGGTGTAGGGTTGGAGGAGTTTACAGAGATGGGGAGAGGTGTAGGGGCTGGAGGGGGTTACAGAGATAGGGAGGGGTGTAGGGGCTGGAGGGGGTTACAGAGATAGGGAGGGGTGTAGGGGCTGGAGGGGATTACAGAGATAGGGAGGGGTGTCGGGGCTGGAGGGGGTTGCAGAGATAGGGAGGGGTGTCGGGGCTGGAGGGGGTTACAGAGATAGGGAGGGGTGCAGGGGCTGGAGGAGGTTACAGAGATAGGGAGGGGTGCAGGGCTGGAGGAGGTTACAGAGATAGGGAGGGGTGTAGGGCTGGAGGAGGTTACAGAGATAGCTAGGGGTGTAGGGGCTGGAGGGGGTTACAGAGATAGGGAGAGGTGTAGGGGCTGGAGGGGGTTACAGAGATAGGGAGCGGTGTCGGGACTGGAGGGGGTTACAGAGATAGGGAGGGGTGTCGGGGCTGGAGGAGGTTACAGAGATAGGGAGGGGTGTCGGGGCTGGAGGGGGTTACAGAGATAGAGAGGGGTGTCGGGGCTGGAGGGGGTTACAGAGATAGGGAGGGGTGTAGGGCTGGAGGAGGTTACAGAGATAGGGAGGGGTGTCGGGCCTGAAGGGGGTTACAGAGATAGGGAGGGGTGTCGGGGCTGGAGGAGGTTACAGAGATAGGGATGGATGTAGGGACTGGAGGAGGTTACAGAGAGAGGGAGGGGTGTAGGGTTGGAGGAGATTACAGAGATGGGGAGAGGTGTAGGGGCTGGAGGGGGTTACAGAGATAGGGAGGTGTGTCGGGGCTGGAGGGGGTTACAGAGATAGGGAGGGGTGCAGAGGCTGGAGGAGGTTACAGAGATAGGGAGTGGTGTAGGGCTGGAGGAGGTTACAGAGATAGGGAGGGGTGTAGGGCTGTAGGAGGTTACAGAGATAGGGAGGGGTGTAGGGGCTGCAGGGGGTTACAGAGATAGGGAGGGGTGTAGGGGCTGGAGGGGGTTACAGAGATAGGGAGGGGTCTCGGGGCTGGAGGAGGTTACAGAGATAGGGAGGGGTGTAGGGCTGGAGGAGGTTACAGAGATAGGGAGGGGTGTCGGGGCTGGAGGAGGTTACAGAGATAGGGAGGGGTGTAGGGGCTGGAGGAGGTTACAGAGATAGGGAGGGGTGTCGGGGCTGGAGGGGGTTGCAGAGATAGGGAGGGGTGTCGGGGCTGGAGGAGGTTACAGAGATAGGGAGGGGTGTAGGGGCTGGAGGGGGTTACAGAGTTAGGGAGGGGTGTAGGGGCTGGAGGGTGTTACAGAGATAGGGAGGGGTGTAGGGGCTGGAGGGGGTTACAGAGATAGGGACGGGTGTAGGGGCTGGAGGAGGTTACAGAGATAGGGAGGGGTGTAGGGGCTGGAGGAGGTTACAGAGATAGGGAGGGGTGTAGGGGCTGGAGGAGGTTCCAGAGATAGGGAGGGGTGTCGGGGCTGGAGGGGGTTACAGAGATAGGGAGGAGTGTAGGGGCTGGAGGTGGTTACAGAGATAGGGAGTGGTGTCGGGGCTGGAGGGGTTACAGAGATAGGGAGGGGTGTAGGGGCTGGAGGAGGTTACAGAGATAGGGAGGAGTGTAGGGGCTGGAGGAGGTTACAGAGATAGGGAGGTGTGTAGGGGCTGGAGGTGGTTACAGAGATAGGAAGGGGTGTCGGGGCTGGAGGAGGTTACAGAGATAGGGAGGGGTGCAGGGGCTGGAGGAGGTTACAGAGATAGGGAGGGGTGCAGGGGCTGGAGGAGGTTACAGAAATAGGGAGGGGTGTAGGGCTGGAGGGGGTTACAGAGATAGGGAGGGGTGTCGGGGCTGGAGGCGGTTACAGAGATAGGGAGCGGTGTCGGGGCTGGAGGGGGTTACAGAGATAGGGAGGGGTGTAGGGGCTGGAGGAGGTTACAGAGATAGGGAGGGGTGCAGGGGCTGGAGGAGGTTACAGAGATAGGGAGGGGTGTCGGGGCTGGAGGAGGTTGCAGAGATAGGGAGGGGTGTCGGGGCTGGAGGAGGTTACAGAGATAGGGAGGGGTGTAGGGGCTGGAGGGGGTTACAGAGATAGGGAGGGGTGTAGGGGCTGGAGGGCGTTACAGAGATAGGGAGGGGTGTCGGGGCTGGAGGGGGTTGCAGAGATAGGGAGGGGTGTCGGGGCTGGAGGGGGTTACAGAGATAGGGAGGGGTGCAGGGGCTGGAGGAGGTTACAGAGATAGGGAGGGGTGTAGGGCTGGAGGAGGTTACAGAGATAGGGAGGGGTGTAGGGCTGGAGGAGGTTACAGAGATAGGTAGGGGTGTAGGGGCTGGAGGGGGTTACAGAGATAGGGAGAGGTGTAGGGGCTGGAGGGGGTTACAGAGATAGGGAGCTGTGTCGGGACTGGAGGGGGTTACAGAGATAGGGAGGGGTGTCGGGGCTGGAGGAGGTTACAGAGATAGGGAGGGGTGTCGGGGCTGGAGGGGGTTACATAGATAGAGAGGGCTGTCGGGGCTGGAGGGGGTTACAGAGATAGGGAGGGGTGTAGGGGCTGGAGGGGGTTACAGAGATAGGGAGGGGTGTAGGGCTGGAGGAGGTTACAGAGATAGGGAGGGGTGTAGGGGCTGGAGGAGGTTACAGAGATAGGGAGGGGTGTCGGGGTTGGAGGATATTACAGAGATGGGGAGGGATGTAGGGGCTGGAGGAGGTTACAGAGAGAGGGAGGGGTGTAGGGTTGGAGGAGATTACAGAGATGGGGAGAGGTGTAGGGGCTGGAGGGGGTTACAGAGATAGGGAGGGGTGTCGGGGCTGGAGGAGGTTACAGAGATAGGGAGTGGTGTCGGGGCTGGAGGGGGTTACAGAGATAGGGAGGGGTGTCGGGTCTGGAGGAGGTTACAGAGATAGGGAGGGGTGTAGGGCTGGAGGAGGTTACAGAGATAGGGAGGGGTGTCGGGGCTGAAGGGGTTACAGAGATAGGGAGGGGTGTCGGGGCTGGAGGAGGTTACAGAGATAGGGAGGGATGTAGGGGCTGGAGGAGGTTACAGAGAGAGGGAGGGGTGTAGGGTTGGAGGAGATTACAGAGATGGGGAGAGGTGTAGGGGCTGGAGGGGGTTACAGAGATAGGGAGGTGTGTCGGGGCTGGAGGGGGTTACAGAGATAGGGAGGGGTGCAGGGGCTGGAGGAGTTTACAGAGATAGGGAGTGGTGTAGGGCTGGAGGAGGTTACAGAGATAGGGAGGGGTGTAGGGCTGTAGGAGGTTACAGAGATAGGGAGGGGTGTAGGGGCTGCAGGGGGTTACAGAGATAGGGAGGGGTGTAGGGGCTGGAGGGGGTTACAGAGATAGGGAGGGGTGTCGGGGCTGGAGGGGGTTACAGAGATAGGGAGGGGTGTAGGGGCTGGAGGGGGTTACAGAGATAGGGAGGGGTGTAGGGGCTGGAGGCGGTTACAGAGATAGGGAGGGGTGCAGGGTCTGGAGGAGGTTACAGAGATAGGGAGGGGTGTAGGGGCTGGAGGGGGTTACAGAGATAGGGAGGGGTGTCGGGGCTGGAGGGGGTTACAGAGATAGGGAGGGGTGTAGGGGCTGGAGGGGGTTACAGAGATAGGGAGGGGTGTCGGGGCTGGAGGGGGTTACAGAGATAGGGAGGGGTGTAGGGGCTGGAGGGGGTTACAGAGATAGGAAGGGGTGTCGGGGCTGGAGGAGGTTACAGAGATAGGGAGGGGTGCAGGGTCTGGAGGAGGTTACAGAGATAGGGAGGGGTGCAGGGGCTGGAGGAGGTTACAGAAATAGGGAGGGGTGTAGGGCTGGAGGAGGTTACAGAGATAGGGAGGGGTGTAGGGCTGGAGGAGGTTACAGAGATAGGGAGGGGTGTCGGGGCTGAAGGGGGTTACAGAGATAGGGAGGGGTGTCGGGGCTGGAGGCGGTTACAGAGATAGGGAGCGGTGTCGGGGCTGGTGGGGGTTACAGAGATAGGGAGGGGTGTAGGGGCTGGAGGAGGTTACAGAGATAGGGAGGGGTGTAGGGGCTGGAGGAGGTTCCAGAGATAGGGAGGGGTGTCGGGGCTGGAGGGGGTTACAGAGATAGGGAGGAGTGTAGGGGCTGGAGGTGGTTACAGAGATAGGGAGTGGTGTCGGGGCTGGAGGGGTTACAGAGATAGGGAGGGGTGTAGGGGCTGGAGGAGGTTACAGAGATAGGGAGGAGTGTAGGGGCTGGAGGAGGTTCCAGAGATAGGGAGGGGTGTCGGGGCTGGAGGGGGTTACAGAGATAGGGAGGGGTGTCGGGGCTGGAGGAGGTGACAGAGATAGGGAGGGGTGCAGGGGCTGGAGGAGGTTACAGAGATAGGGAGGGGTGCAGGGGCTGGAGGAGGTTACAGAGATAGGGTGGGGTGTCGGGGCTGGAGGAGGTTGCAGAGATAGGGAGGGGTGTCGGGGCTGGAGGAGGTTACAGAGATAGGGAGGTGTGTAGGGGCTGGAGGTGGTTACAGAGATAGGAAGGGGTGTCGGGGCTGGAGGAGGTTACAGAGATAGGGAGGGGTGCAGGGGCTGGAGGAGGTTACAGAGATAGGGAGGGGTGCAGGGGCTGGAGGAGGTTACAGAAATAGGGAGGGGTGTAGGGCTGGAGGAGGTTACAGAGATAGGGAGGGGTTAGGGCTGGAGGAGGTTACAGAGATCGGGAGGGGTGTCGGGGCTGAAGGGGGTTACAGAGATAGGGAGGGGTGTCGGGGCTGGAGGCGGTTACAGAGATAGGGAGCGGTGTCGGGGCTGGAGGGGGTTACAGAGATAGGGAGGGGTGTAGGGGCTGGAGGAGGTTACAGAGATAGGGAGGGGTGTAGGGGCTGGAGGAGGTTACAGAGATAGGGAGGGGTGTCGGGGCTGGAGGAGGTTGCAGAGATAGGGAGGGGTGTCGGGACTGGAGGAGGTTACAGAGATAGGGAGGGGTGTAGGGGCTGGAGGGGGTTACAGAGATAGGGAGGGGTGTAGGGGCTGGAGGGGGTTACAGAGATAGGGAGGGGTGTCGGGGCTGGAGGGGGTTGCAGAGATAGGGAGGGGTGTCGGGGCTGGAGGGGGTTACAGAGATAGGGAGGGGTGCAGGGGCTGGAGGAGGTTACAGAGATAGGGAGGGGTGTAGGGCTGGAGGAGGTTACAGAGATAGGGAGGGGTGTAGGGCTGGAGGAGGTTACAGAGATAGGTAGGGGTGTAGGGGCTGGAGGGGGTTACAGAGATAGGGAGCGGTGTCGGGACTGGAGGGGGTTACAGAGATAGGGAGGGGTGTCGGGGCTGGAGGAGGTTACAGAGATAGGGAGGGGTGTCGGGGCTGGAGGGGGTTACAGAGATAGAGAGGGGTGTCGGGGCTGGAGGGGGTTACAGAGATAGGGAGGGGTGTCGGGGCTGGAGGCGGTTACAGAGATAGGGAGCGGTGTCGGGGCTGGTGGGGGTTACAGAGATAGGGAGGGGTGTAGGGGCTGGAGGAGGTTACAGAGATAGGGAGGGGTGTAGGGGCTGGAGGAGGTTCCAGAGATAGGGAGGGGTGTCGGGGCTGGAGGTGGTTACAGAGATAGGGAGGAGTGTAGGGGCTGGAGGTGGTTACAGAGATAGGGAGTGGTGTCGGGGCTGGAGGGGTTACAGAGATAGGGAGGGGTGTAGGGGCTGGAGGAGGTTACAGAGATAGGGAGGAGTTAGGGGCTGGAGGTGGTTACAGAGATAGGGAGGGGTGCAGGGGCTGGAGGAGGTTACAGAGATAGGGAGGGGTGCAGGGGCTGGAGGAGGTTACAGAAATAGGGAGGGGTGTAGGGCTGGAGGAGGTTACAGAGATAGGGAGGGGTGTAGGGCTGGAGGAGGTTACAGAGATCGGGAGGGGTGTCGGGGCTGAAGGGGGTTACAGAGATAGGGAGGGGTGTCGGGGCTGGAGGCGGTTACAGAGATAGGGAGCGGTGTCGGGGCTGGAGGGGGTTACAGATATACGGAGGGGTGTCGGGGCTGGAGGAGGTTACAGAGATAGGGAGGGGTGTAGGGGCTGGAGGAGGTTACAGAGATAGGGAGGGGTGTCGGGGCTGGAGGAGGTTGCAGAGATAGGGAGGGGTGTCGGGGCTGGAGGAGGTTACAGAGATAGGGAGGGGTGTAGGGGCTGGAGGTGGTTACAGAGATAGGAAGGGGTGTCGGGGCTGGAGGAGGTTACAGAGATAGGGAAGGGTGCAGGGGCTGGAGGAGGTTACAGAGATAGGGAGGGGTGCAGGGGCTGGAGGAGGTTACAGAAATAGGGAGGGGTGTAGGGCTGGAGGAGGTTACAGAGATAGGGAGGGGTTAGGGCTGGAGGAGGTTACAGAGATCGGGAGGGGTGTCGGGGCTGAAGGGGGTTACAGAGATAGGGAGGGGTGTCGGGGCTGGAGGCGGTTACAGAGATAGGGAGCGGTGTCGGGGCTGGAGGGGGTTACAGAGATAGGGAGGGGTGTAGGGGCTGGAGGAGGTTACAGAGATAGGGAGGGGTGTAGGGGCTGGAGGAGGTTACAGAGATAGGGAGGGGTGTCGGGGCTGGAGGAGGTTGCAGAGATAGGGAGGGGTGTCGGGACTGGAGGAGGTTACAGAGATAGGGAGGGGTGTAGGGGCTGGAGGGGGTTACAGAGATAGGGAGGGGTGTCGTGGCTGGAGGGGGTTGCAGAGATAGGGAGGGGTGTCGGGGCTGGAGGGGGTTACAGAGATAGGGAGGGGTGTCGTGGCTGGAGGGGGTTGCAGAGATAGGGAGGGGTGTCGGGGCTGGAGGGGGTTACAGAGATAGGGAGGGGTGCAGGGGCTGGAGGAGGTTATAGAGATAGGGAGGGGTGTAGGGCTGGAGGAGGTTACAGAGATAGGGAGGGGTGTAGGGCTGGAGGAGGTTACAGAGATAGGTAGCGGTGTAGGGGCTGGAGGGGGTTACAGAGATAGGGAGAGGTGTAGGGGCTGGAGGGGGTTACAGAGATAGGGAGCGGTGTCGGGACTGGAGGGGGTTACAGAGATAGGGAGGGGTGTCGGGGCTGGAGGAGGTTACAGAGATAGGGAGGGGTGTCGGGGCTGGAGGGGGTTACAGAGATAGAGAGGGGTGTCGGGGCTGTAGGGGGTTACAGAGATAGGGAGGGGTGTAGGGGCTGGAGGGGGTTACAGAGATAGGGAGGGGTGTAGGGCTGGAGGAGGTTACAGAGATAGGGAGGAGTGTAGGGGCTGGAGGAGGTTACAGAGATAGGGAGGGGTGTCGGGGTTGGAGGAGATTACAGAGATGGGGAGGGATGTAGGGGCTGGAGGAGGTTACAGAGAGAGGGAGGGGTGTAGGGTTGGAGGAGATTACAGAGATGGGGAGAGGTGTAGGGGCTGGAGGGGGTTACAGAGATAGAGAGGGGTGTCGGGGCTGGAGGGGGTTACAGAGATAGGGAGGGGTGTCGGGTCTGGAGGAGGTTACAGAGATAGGGAGGGGTGTAGGGCTGGAGGAGGTTACAGAGATAGGGAGGGGTGTCGGGGCTGAAGGGGGTTACAGAGATAGGGAGGGGTGTCGGGGCTGGAGGAGGTTACAGAGATAGGGAGGGATGTAGGGGCTGGAGGAGGTTACAGAGAGAGGGAGGGGTGTAGGGTTGGAGGAGATTACAGAGATGGGGAGAGGTGTAGGGGCTGGAGGGGGTTACAGAGATAGGGAGGGGTGTCGGGGCTGGAGGAGGTTACAGAGATAGGGAGTGGTGTCGGGGCTGGAGGGGGTTACAGAGATAGGGAGGGGTGTCGGGTCTGGAGGAGGTTACAGAGATAGGGAGGGGTGTAGGGCTGGAGGAGGTTACAGAGATAGGGAGGGGTGTCGGGGCTGAAGGGGGTTACAGAGATAGGGAGGGGTGTCGGGGCTGGAGGAGGTTACAGAGATAGGGAGGGATGTAGGGGCTGGAGGAGGTTACAGAGAGAGGGAGGGGTGTAGGGATGGAGGAGATTACAGAGATGGGGCGAGGTGTAGGGGCTGGAGGGGGTTACAGAGATAGGGAGGTGTGTCGGGGCTGGAGGGGGTTACAGAGATAGGGAGGGGTGTAGGGGCTGGAGGGGGTTACAGAGATAGGGAGGGGTGTCGGGGCTGGAGGGGGTTACAGAGATAGGGAGGGGTGTAGGGGCTGGAGGGCGTTACAGAGATAGGGAGGGGTGTAGGGCCTGGAGGGGGTTACAGAGATAGGGACGGGTGTAGCGGCTGGAGGAGGTTACAGAGATAGGGAGGAGTGTAGGGGCTGGAGGGGGTTACAGATATAGGGAGGGGTGTAGGTGCTGGAGGGGGTTACAGAGATAGGGAGGGGTGTAGGGCTGGAGGAGGTTACAGAGATAGGGAGGGGTGTAGGGCTGGAGGAGGTTACAGAGATAGGGAGGGGTGTAGGGGCTGGAGGGGGTTACAGATATAGGGAGGGGTGTAGGTGCTGGAGGGGGTTACAGAGATAGGGAGGGGTGTAGGGGCTGGAGGGGGTTACAGAGATAGGGAGGGGTGTAGGGGCTGGAGGGGGTTACAGAGATAGGGAGGGGTGTCGGGGCTGGAGGGGGTTACAGAGATAGGGAGGGGTGTAGGGGCTGGAGGAGGTTACAGAGATAGGGAGGAGTGTAGTGGCTGGAGGTGGTTACAGAGATAGGGAGGGGTGTCGGGGCTGGAGGAGGTTACAGAGATAGGGAGGGGTGTCGGGGCTGGAGGGGGTTACAGAGATAGAGAGGGGTGTCGGGGCTGGAGGGGGTTACAGAGATAGGGAGGGGTGTCGGGGCTGGAGGCGGTTACAGAGATAGGGAGCGGTGTCGGGGCTGGTGGGGGTTACAGAGATAGGGAGGGGTGTAGGGGCTGGAGGAGGTTACAGAGATAGGGAGGGGTGTAGGGGCTGGAGGAGGTTCTAGAGATAGGGAGGGGTGTCGGGGCTGGAGGTGGTTACAGAGATAGGGAGGAGTGTAGGGGCTGGAGGTGGTTACAGAGATAGGGAGTGGTGTCGGGGCTGGAGGGGTTACAGAGATAGGGAGGGGTGTAGGGGCTGGAGGAGGTTACAGAGATAGGGAGGAGTTAGGGGCTGGAGGAGGTTACAGAGATAGGGAGGTGTGTAGGGGCTGGAGGTGGTTACAGAGATAGGAAGGGGTGTCGGGGCTGGAGGAGGTTACAGAGATAGGGAGGGGTGCAGGGGCTGGAGGAGGTTACAGAGATAGGGAGGGGTGCAGGGGCTGGAGGAGGTTACAGAAATAGGGAGGGGTGTAGGGCTGGAGGAGGTTACAGAGATAGGGAGGGGTGTAGGGCTGGAGGAGGTTACAGAGATCGGGAGGGGTGTCGGGGCTGAAGGGGGTTACAGAGATAGGGAGGGGTGTCGGGGCTGGAGGCGGTTACAGAGATAGGGAGCGGTGTCGGGGCTGGAGGGGGTTACAGAGATACGGAGGGGTGTCGGGGCTGGAGGAGGTTACAGAGATAGGGAGGGGTGTAGGGGCTGGAGGAGGTTACAGAGATAGGGAGGGGTGTCGGGGCTGGAGGAGGTTGCAGAGATAGGGAGGGGTGTCGGGGCTGGAGGAGGTTACAGAGATAGGGAGGGGTGTAGGGGCTGGAGGTGGTTACAGAGATAGGAAGGGGTGTCGGGGCTGGAGGAGGTTACAGAGATAGGGAAGGGTGCAGGGGCTGGAGGAGGTTACAGAGATAGGGAGGGGTGCAGGGGCTGGAGGAGGTTACAGAAATAGGGAGGGGTGTAGGGCTGGAGGAGGTTACAGAGATAGGGAGGGGTGTAGGGCTGGAGGAGGTTACAGAGATCGGGAGGGGTGTCGGGGCTGAAGGGGGTTACAGAGATAGGGAGGGGTGTCGGGGCTGGAGGCGGTTACAGAGATAGGGAGCGGTGTCGGGGCTGGAGGGGGTTACAGAGATAGGGAGGGGTGTAGGGGCTGGAGGAGGTTACAGAGATAGGGAGGGGTGTAGGGGCTGGAGGAGGTTACAGAGATAGGGAGGGGTGTCGGTGCTGGAGGAGGTTGCAGAGATAGGGAGGGGTGTCGGGACTGGAGGAGGTTACAGAGATAGGGAGGGGTGTAGGGGCTGGAGGGGGTTACAGAGATAGGGAGGGGTGTAGGGGCTGGAGCGGGTTACAGAGATAGGGAGGGGTGTCGGGACTGGAGGAGGTTACAGAGATAGGGAGGGGTGCAGGGGCTGGAGGAGGTTATAGAGATAGGGAGGGGTGCAGGGGCTGGAGGAGGTTATAGAGATAGGGAGGGGTGTAGGGCTGGAGGAGGTTACAGAGATAGGGAGGGGTGTAGGGCTGGAGGGGGTTACAGAGATAGGGAGCGGTGTCGGGACTGGAGGGGGTTACAGAGATAGGGAGGGGTGTCGGGGCTGGAGGAGGTTACAGAGATAGGGAGGGGTGTCGGGGCTGGAGGGGGTTACAGAGATAGAGAGGGGTGTCGGGGCTGTAGGGGGTTACAGAGATAGGGAGGGGTGTAGGGGCTGGAGGGGGTTACAGAGATAGGGAGGGGTGTAGGGCTGGAGGAGGTTACAGAGATAGGGAGGGGTGTAGGGGCTGGAGGAGGTTACAGAGATAGGGAGGGGTGTCGGGGTTGGAGGAGATTACAGAGATGGGGAGGGATGTAGGGGCTGGAGGAGGTTACAGAGAGAGGGAGGGGTGTAGGGTTGGAGGAGATTACAGAGATGGGGAGAGGTGTAGGGGCTGGAGGGGGTTACAGAGATAGAGAGGGGTGTCGGGGCTGGAGGGGGTTACAGAGATAGGGAGGGGTGTCGGGTCTGGAGGAGGTTACAGAGATAGGGAGGGGTGTAGGGCTGGAGGAGGTTACAGAGATAGGGAGGGGTGTCGGGGCTGAAGGGGGTTACAGAGATAGGGAGGGGTGTCGGGGCTGGAGGAGGTTACAGAGATAGGGAGGGATGTAGGGGCTGGAGGAGGTTACAGAGAGAGGGAGGGGTGTAGGGTTGGAGGAGATTACAGAGATGGGGAGAGGTGTAGGGGCTGGAGGGGGTTACAGAGATAGGGAGGGGTGTCGGGGCTGGAGGAGGTTACAGAGATAGGGAGTGGTGTCGGGGCTGGAGGGGGTTACAGAGATAGGGAGGGGTGTCGGGTCTGGAGGAGGTTACAGAGATAGGGAGGGGTGTAGGGCTGGAGGAGGTTACAGAGATAGGGAGGGGTGTCGGGGCTGAAGGGGGTTACAGAGATAGGGAGGGGTGTCGGGGCTGGAGGAGGTTACAGAGATAGGGAGGGATGTAGGGGCTGGAGGAGGTTACAGAGAGAGGGAGGGGTGTAGGGTTGGAGGAGATTACAGAGATGGGGCGAGGTGTAGGGGCTGGAGGGGGTTACAGAGATAGGGAGGTGTGTCGGGGCTGGAGGGGGTTACAGAGATAGGGAGGGGTGCAGGGGCTGGAGGTGGTTACAGAGATAGGGAGTGGTGTAGGGCTGGAGGAGGTTACAGAGATAGGGAGGGGTGTAGGGGCTGCAGGGGGTTACAGAGATAGGGAGGGGTGTAGGGGCTGGAGGGGGTTACAGAGATAGGGAGGGGTGTCGGGGCTGGAGGGGGTTACAGAGATAGGGAGGGGTGTAGGGGCTGGAGGGCGTTACAGAGATAGGGAGGGGTGTAGCGGCTGGAGGAGGTTACAGAGATAGGGAGGTGTGTAGGGGCTGGAGGTGGTTACAGAGATAGGGAGGAGTGTAGGGGCTGGAGGAGGTTACAGAGATAGGGAGGTGTGTAGGGGCTGGAGGTGGTTACAGAGATAGGAAGGGGTGTAGGGGCTGGAGGGGGTTACAGATATAGGGAGGGGTGTAGGTGCTGGAGGGGGTTACAGAGATAGGGACGGGTGTAGCGGCTGGAGGAGGTTACAGAGATAGGGAGGAGTGTAGGGGCTGGAGGAGGTTACAGAGATAGGGAGGTGTGTAGGGGCTGGAGGTGGTTACAGAGATAGGAAGGGGTGTAGGGGCTGGAGGGGGTTACAGATATAGGGAGGGGTGTAGGTGCTGGAGGGGGTTACAGAGATAGGGAGGGGTGTAGGGCTGGAGGAGGTTACAGAGATAGGGAGGGGTGTAGGGCTGGAGGAGGTTACAGAGATAGGGAGGGGTGTAGGGGCTGGAGGGGGTTACAGATATAGGGAGGGGTGTAGGTGCTGGAGGGGGTTACAGAGATAGGGAGGGGTGTCGGGGCTGGAGGAGGTTACAGAGATAGGGAGGGGTGTAGGGGCTGGAGGAGGTTACAGAGATAGGGAGGGGTGTCGGGGTTGGAGGAGATTACAGAGATGGGGAGGGATGTAGGGGCTGGAGGAGGTTACAGAGAGAGGGAGGGGTGTAGGGTTGGAGGAGATTACAGAGATGGGGAGAGGTGTAGGGGCTGGAGGGGGTTACAGAGATAGAGAGGGGTGTCGGGGCTGGAGGGGGTTACAGAGATAGGGAGGGGTGTCGGGTCTGGAGGAGGTTACAGAGATAGGGAGGGGTGTAGGGCTGGAGGAGGTTACAGAGATAGGGAGGGGTGTCGGGGCTGAAGGGGGTTACAGAGATAGGGAGGGGTGTCGGGGCTGGAGGAGGTTACAGAGATAGGGAGGGATGTAGGGGCTGGAGGAGGTTACAGAGAGAGGGAGGGGTGTAGGGTTGGAGGAGATTACAGAGATGGGGAGAGGTGTAGGGGCTGGAGGGGGTTACAGAGATAGGGAGGGGTGTCGGGGCTGGAGGAGGTTACAGAGATAGGGAGTGGTGTCGGGGCTGGAGGGGGTTACAGAGATAGGGAGGGGTGTCGGGTCTGGAGGAGGTTACAGAGATAGGGAGGGTTGTAGGGCTGGAGGAGGTTACAGAGATAGGGAGGGGTGTCGGGGCTGAAGGGGGTTACAGAGATAGGGAGGGGTGTCGGGGCTGGAGGAGGTTACAGAGATAGGGAGGGATGTAGGGGCTGGAGGAGGTTACAGAGAGAGGGAGGGGTGTAGGGTTGGAGGAGATTACAGAGATGGGGCGAGGTGTAGGGGCTGGAGGGGGTTACAGAGATAGGGAGGTGTGTCGGGGCTGGAGGGGGTTACAGAGATAGGGAGGGGTGCAGGGGCTGGAGGTGGTTACAGAGATAGGGAGTGGTGTAGGGCTGGAGGAGGTTACAGAGATAGGGAGGGGTGTAGGGGCTGCAGGGGGTTACAGAGATAGGGAGGGGTGTAGGGGCTGGAGGGGGTTACAGAGATAGGGAGGGGTGTCGGGGCTGGAGGGGGTTACAGAGATAGGGAGGGGTGTAGGGGCTGGAGGGCGTTACAGAGATAGGGAGGGGTGTAGCGGCTGGAGGAGGTTACAGAGATAGGGAGGTGTGTAGGGGCTGGAGGTGGTTACAGAGATAGGGAGGAGTGTAGGGGCTGGAGGAGGTTACAGAGATAGGGAGGTGTGTAGGGGCTGGAGGTGGTTACAGAGATAGGAAGGGGTGTAGGGGCTGGAGGGGGTTACAGATATAGGGAGGGGTATAGGTGCTGGAGGGGGTTACAGAGATAGGGACGGGTGTAGCGGCTGGAGGAGGTTACAGAGATAGGGAGGGGTGTAGGGCTGGAGGAGGTTACAGAGATCGGGAGGGGTGTCGGGGCTGAAGGGGGTTACAGAGATAGGGAGGGGTGTCGGGGCTGGAGGCGGTTACAGAGATAGGGAGCGGTGTCGGGGCTGGAGGGGGTTACAGAGATAGGGAGGGGTGTAGGGGCTGGAGGAGGTTACAGAGATAGGGAGGGGTGTAGGGGCTGGAGGAGGTTACAGAGATAGGGAGGGGTGTCGGTGCTGGAGGAGGTTGCAGAGATAGGGAGGGGTGTCGGGACTGGAGGAGGTTACAGAGATAGGGAGGGGTGTAGGGGCTGGAGGGGGTTACAGAGATAGGGAGGGGTGTAGGGGCTGGAGCGGGTTACAGAGATAGGGAGGGGTGTCGGGACTGGAGGAGGTTACAGAGATAGGGAGGGGTGCAGGGGCTGGAGGAGGTTATAGAGATAGGGAGGGGTGCAGGGGCTGGAGGAGGTTATAGAGATAGGGAGGGGTGTAGGGCTGGAGGAGGTTACAGAGATAGGGAGGGGTGTAGGGCTGGAGGGGGTTACAGAGATAGGGAGCGGTGTCGGGACTGGAGGGGGTTACAGAGATAGGGAGGGGTGTCGGGGCTGGAGGAGGTTACAGAGATAGGGAGGGGTGTCGGGGCTGGAGGGGGTTACAGAGATAGAGAGGGGTGTCGGGGCTGTAGGGGGTTACAGAGATAGGGAGGGGTGTAGGGGCTGGAGGGGGTTACAGAGATAGGGAGGGGTGTAGGGCTGGAGGAGGTTACAGAGATAGGGAGGGGTGTAGGGGCTGGAGGAGGTTACAGAGATAGGGAGGGGTGTCGGGGTTGGAGGAGATTACAGAGATGGGGAGGGATGTAGGGGCTGGAGGAGGTTACAGAGAGAGGGAGGGGTGTAGGGTTGGAGGAGATTACAGAGATGGGGAGAGGTGTAGGGGCTGGAGGGGGTTACAGAGATAGAGAGGGGTGTCGGGGCTGGAGGGGGTTACAGAGATAGGGAGGGGTGTCGGGTCTGGAGGAGGTTACAGAGATAGGGAGGGGTGTAGGGCTGGAGGAGGTTACAGAGATAGGGAGGGGTGTCGGGGCTGAAGGGGGTTACAGAGATAGGGAGGGGTGTCGGGGCTGGAGGAGGTTACAGAGATAGGGAGGGATGTAGGGGCTGGAGGAGGTTACAGAGAGAGGGAGGGGTGTAGGGTTGGAGGAGATTACAGAGATGGGGAGAGGTGTAGGGGCTGGAGGGGGTTACAGAGATAGGGAGGGGTGTCGGGGCTGGAGGAGGTTACAGAGATAGGGAGTGGTGTCGGGGCTGGAGGGGGTTACAGAGATAGGGAGGGGTGTCGGGTCTGGAGGAGGTTACAGAGATAGGGAGGTGTGTAGGGCTGGAGGAGGTTACAGAGATAGGGAGGGGTGTCGGGGCTGAAGGGGGTTACAGAGATAGGGAGGGGTGTCGGGGCTGGAGGAGGTTACAGAGATAGGGAGGGATGTAGGGGCTGGAGGAGGTTACAGAGAGAGGGAGGGGTGTAGGGTTGGAGGAGATTACAGAGATGGGGCGAGGTGTAGGGGCTGGAGGGGGTTACAGAGATAGGGAGGTGTGTCGGGGCTGGAGGGGGTTACAGAGATAGGGAGGGGTGCAGGGGCTGGAGGTGGTTACAGAGATAGGGAGTGGTGTAGGGCTGGAGGAGGTTACAGAGATAGGGAGGGGTGTAGGGACTGCAGGGGGTTACAGAGATAGGGAGGGGTGTAGGGGCTGGAGGGGGTTACAGAGATAGGGAGGGGTGTCGGGGCTGGAGGGGGTTACAGAGATAGGGAGGGGTGTAGGGGCTGGAGGGCGTTACAGAGATAGGGAGGGGTGTAGCGGCTGGAGGAGGTTACAGAGATAGGGAGGTGTGTAGGGGCTGGAGGTGGTTACAGAGATAGGGAGGAGTGTAGGGGCTGGAGGAGGTTACAGAGATAGGGAGGGGTGTAGCGGCTGGAGGTGGTTACAGAGATAGGGAGGAGTGTAGGGGCTGGAGGTGGTTACAGAGATAGGGAGGGGTGTAGGGGCTGGAGGGGGTTACAGATATAGGGAGGGGTGTAGGTGCTGGAGGGGGTTACAGAGATAGGGACGGGTGTAGCGGCTGGAGGAGGTTACAGAGATAGGGAGGAGTGTAGGGGCTGGAGGAGGTTACAGAGATAGGGAGGTGTGTAGGGGCTGGAGGTGGTTACAGAGATAGGAAGGGGTGTAGGGGCTGGAGGGGGTTACAGATATAGGGAGGGGTGTAGGTGCTGGAGGGGGTTACAGAGATAGGGAGGGGTGTAGGGCTGGAGGAGGTTACAGAGATAGGGAGGGGTGTAGGGCTGGAGGAGGTTACAGAGATAGGGAGGGGTGTAGGGGCTGGAGGGGGTTACAGATATAGGGAGGGGTGTAGGTGCTGGAGGGGGTTACAGAGATAGGGAGGGGTGTCGGGGCTGGAGGAGGTTACAGAGATAGGGAGGGGTGTAGGGGCTGGAGGAGGTTACAGAGATAGGGAGGGGTGTCGGGGTTGGAGGAGATTACAGAGATGGGGAGGGATGTAGGGGCTGGAGGAGGTTACAGAGAGAGGGAGGGGTGTAGGGTTGGAGGAGATTACAGAGATGGGGAGAGGTGTAGGGGCTGGAGGGGGTTACAGAGATAGAGAGGGGTGTCGGGGCTGGAGGGGGTTACAGAGATAGGGAGGGGTGTCGGGTCTGGAGGAGGTTACAGAGATAGGGAGGGGTGTAGGGCTGGAGGAGGTTACAGAGATAGGGAGGGGTGTCGGGGCTGAAGGGGGTTACAGAGATAGGGAGGGGTGTCGGGGCTGGAGGAGGTTACAGAGATAGGGAGGGATGTAGGGGCTGGAGGAGGTTACAGAGAGAGGGAGGGGTGTAGGGTTGGAGGAGATTACAGAGATGGGGAGAGGTGTAGGGGCTGGAGGGGGTTACAGAGATAGGGAGGGGTGTCGGGGCTGGAGGAGGTTACAGAGATAGGGAGTGGTGTCGGGGCTGGAGGGGGTTACAGAGATAGGGAGGGGTGTCGGGTCTGGAGGAGGTTACAGAGATAGGGAGGGGTGTAGGGCTGGAGGAGGTTACAGAGATAGGGAGGGGTGTCGGGGCTGAAGGGGGTTACAGAGATAGGGAGGGGTGTCGGGGCTGGAGGAGGTTACAGAGATAGGGAGGGATGTAGGGGCTGGAGGAGGTTACAGAGAGAGGGAGGGGTGTAGGGTTGGAGGAGATTACAGAGATGGGGCGAGGTGTAGGGGCTGGAGGGGGTTACAGAGATAGGGAGGTGTGTCGGGGCTGGAGGGGGTTACAGAGATAGGGAGGGGTGCAGGGGCTGGAGGTGGTTACAGAGATAGGGAGTGGTGTAGGGCTGGAGGAGGTTACAGAGATAGGGAGGGGTGTAGGGGCTGCAGGGGGTTACAGAGATAGGGAGGGGTGTAGGGGCTGGAGGGGGTTACAGAGATAGGGAGGGGTGTCGGGGCTGGAGGGGGTTACAGAGATAGGGAGGGGTGTAGGGGCTGGAGGGCGTTACAGAGATAGGGAGGGGTGTAGCGGCTGGAGGAGGTTACAGAGATAGGGAGGTGTGTAGGGGCTGGAGGTGGTTACAGAGATAGGGAGGAGTGTAGGGGCTGGAGGAGGTTACAGAGATAGGGAGGTGTGTAGGGGCTGGAGGTGGTTACAGAGATAGGAAGGGGTGTAGGGGCTGGAGGGGGTTACAGATATAGGGAGGGGTGTAGGTGCTGGAGGGGGTTACAGAGATAGGGACGGGTGTAGCGGCTGGAGGAGGTTACAGAGATAGGGAGGAGTGTAGGGGCTGGAGGAGGTTACAGAGATAGGGAGGTGTGTAGGGGCTGGAGGTGGTTACAGAGATAGGAAGGGGTGTAGGGGCTGGAGGGGGTTACAGATATAGGGAGGGGTGTAGGTGCTGGAGGGGGTTACAGAGATAGGGAGGGGTGTAGGGCTGGAGGAGGTTACAGAGATAGGGAGGGGTGTAGGGCTGGAGGAGGTTACAGAGATAGGGAGGGGTGTAGGGGCTGGAGGGGGTTACAGATATAGGGAGGGGTGTAGGTGCTGGAGGGGGTTACAGAGATAGGGAGGGGTGTCGGGGCTGGAGGGGGTTACAGAGATAGGGAGGGGTGTAGGGACTGGAGGATGTTACAGAGATAGGGAGGGGTGTAGGGACTGGAGGAGGTTACAGAGATAGGGAGGGGTGTAGGGGCTGGAGGAGGTTACAGAGATAGGGACGGGTGTAGGGACTGGAGGGGGTTACAGAGATAGGGAGGTGTGTAGGGGCTGGAGGAGGTTACAGAGATAGGGAGGGGTGTCGGGGCTGGAGGGGGTTACAGAGATAGGGAGGGGTGTCGTGTCTGGAGGAGGTTACAGAGATAGGGAGGGGTGTCGGGCTGGAGGAGGTTACAGAGATAGGGAGGGGTGTAGGGGCTGCAGGGGGTTACAGAGATAGGGAGGGGTGTAGGGGCTGGAGGAGGTTACAGAGATAGGGAGGTGTGTAGGGCTGGAGGAGGTTACAGAGATAGGGAGGGGTGTCGGGGCTGAAGGGGGTTACAGAGATAGGGAGGGGTGTCGGGGCTGGAGGCGGTTACAGAGATAGGGAGCGGTGTCGGGGCTGGAGGGGGTTACAGAGATAGGGAGGGGTGTAGGGGCTGGAGGAGGTTGCAGAGATAGGGAGGGGTGTCGGGGCTGGAGGAGGTTACAGAGATAGGGAGGGGTGTAGGGCTGGAGGAGGTTACAGAGATAGGGAGCGGTGTCGGGGCTGGAGGGGGTTACAGAGATAGGGAGGGGTGTAGGGGCTGGAGGAGGTTGCAGAGATAGGGAGGGGTGTCGGGGCTGGAGGAGGTTACAGAGATAGGGAGGGGTGTAGGGGCTGGAGGGGGTTACAGAGATAGGGAGGGGTGTAGGTGCTGGAGGGGGTTACAGAGATAGGGAGGGGTGTAGGGGCTGGAGGAGGTTACAGAGATAGGGAGGGGTGTAGGGGCTGGAGGAGGTTACAGAGATAGGGAGGGGTGTAGGGGCTGGAGGAGGTTACAGAGATAGGGAGGGGTGTAGGGGCTGGAGGAGGTTACAGAGATAGGGAGGGGTGTAGGGGCTGGAGGGCGTTACAGAGATAGGGAGGGGTGTCGGGGCTGGAGGGGGTTACAGAGATAGGGAGGAGTGTATGGGCTGGAGGTTGTTACAGAGATAGGGAGGAGTGTAGTGGCTGGAGGTGGTTCCAGAGATAGGGAGGGGTGTCGGGGCTGGAGGGGGTTACAGAGATAGGGAGGGGTGTAGGGGCTGGAGGGGGTTACAGAGATAGGGAGGGGTGTCGGGGCTGGAGGGGGTTACAGAGATAGGGAGGGGTGTCAGTGCTGGAGGAGGTTACAGAGATAGGGAGGGGTTTAGGGGCTGGAGGAGGTTACAGAGATAGGGAGGGGTGTAGGGGCTGGAGGAGGTTACAGAGATAGGGAGGGGTGTAGGGGCTGGAGGGGGTTACAGAGATAGGGAGGGGTGTCGGGGCTGGAGGGGGTTACAGAGATAGGGAGGGGTGTAGGGACTGGAGGAGGTTACAGAGCTAGGGAGGGGTGTAGGGACTGGAGGAGGTTACAGAGATAGGGAGGGGTGTAGGGGCTGGAGGAGGTTACAGAGATAGGGACGGGTGTAGGGACTGGAGGGGGTTACAGAGATAGGGAGGGGTGTAGGGGCTGGAGGAGGTTACAGAGATAGGAAGGGGTGTAGGGGCTGGAGGTGGTTACAGGGATAGGGAGGGGTGTAGGGGCTGGAGGGGGTTACAGAGATAGGGAGGGGTGTAGGGGCTGCAGGGGGTTGCAGAGATAGGGAGGGGTGTAGGGGCTGGAGGGGGTTACAGAGATAGGGAGGGGTGTCGGGGCTAGAGGGGGTTACAGAGATAGGGAGGGGTGTAGGGGCTGGAGGGGGTTACAGAGATAGGGAGGGGTGTAGGGGCTGGAGGGGGTTACAGAGATAGGGACGGGTGTAGCGGCTGGAGGAGGTTACAGAGATAGGGAGGAGTGTAGGGGCTGGAGGAGGTTACAGAGATCGGGAGGGGTGTAGGGGCTGGAGGTGGTTACAGAGATAGGAAGGGGTGTCGGGGCTGGAGGAGGTTACAGAGATAGGGAGGGGTGCAGGGGCTGGAGGAGGTTACAGAGATAGGGAGGGGTGCAGGGGCTGGAGGAGGTTACAGAAATAGGGAGGGGTGTAGGGCTGGAGGAGGTTACAGAGATAGGGAGGGGTGTAGGGCTGGAGGAGGTTACAGAGATAGGGAGGGGTGTAGGGCTGGAGGAGGTTACAGAGATAGGGAGGTGTGGAGGAGCTGGAGGGGGTTACAGAGATAGGGAGGGGTGTCGGGGCTGAAGGGGGTTACAGAGATAGGGAGGGGTGTAGGGGCTGGAGGAGGTTACAGAGATAGGGAGGGGTGTAGGGGCTGTAGGAGGTTACAGAGATAGGGAGGGGTGTCGGGACTGGAGGAGGTTACAGAGATAGGGAGGGGTGTAGGTGCTGGAGGGGGTAACAGAGATAGGGAGGGGTGTAGGGGCTGGAGGAGGTTACAGAGATAGGGAGGGGTGTAGGGGCTGGAGGAGGTTACAGAGATCGGGAGGGGTGTAGGGGCTGGAGGGGGTTACAGAGATAGGGAGGGGTGTCGGGGCTGGAGGGGGTTACAGAGATAGGGAGGAGTGTATGGGCTGGAGGTTGTTACAGAGATAGGGAGGGGTGTCGGGGCTGGAGGGGGTTACAGAGATAGGGAGGGGTGTAGGGGCTGGAGGAGGTTACAGAGATAGGGAGGAGTGTAGTGGCTGGAGGTGGTTCCAGAGATAGGGAGGGGTGTAGGGGCTGGAGGAGTTTACAGAGATAGGGAGGGGTGTCGGGGCTGGAGGAGGTTACAGAGATAGGGAGGGATGTAGGGGCTGGAGGTAGTTACAGAGATAGGGAGGGGTGTCGGGGCTGGAGGAGGTTACAGAGATAGGGAGGGGTGTAGGGGCTGGAGGAGGTTACAGAGATAGGGAGGGGTGTCGGGGCTGGAGAAGGTTACAGAGATAGGGAGGGGTGTAGGGGCTGGAGGAGTTTACAGAGATAGCGAGGGGTGTAGGGACTGGAGGAGGTTACAGAGATAGGGAGGGGTGTAGGGACTGGAGGAGGTTACAGAGATAGGGAGGGGTGTAGGGGCTGGAGGAGGTTACAGAGATTGGAAGGGGTGTAGGGGCTGGAGGTGGTTCCAGAGATAGGGAGGGGTGTCGGGGCTGGAGGGGGTTACAGAGATAGGGAGGGGTGTAGGGGCTGGAGGGGGTTACAGAGATAGGGAGGGGTGTCGGGGCTGGAGGGGGTTACAGAGATAGGGAGGGGTGTCAGTGCTGGAGGAGGTTACAGAGATAGGGAGGGGTTTAGGGGCTGGAGGAGGTTACAGAGATAGGGAGGGGTGTAGGGGCTGGAGGAGGTTACAGAGATAGGGAGGGGTGTAGGGGCTGGAGGGGGTTACAGAGATAGGGAGGGGTGTCGGGGCTGGAGGGGGTTACAGAGATAGGGAGGGGTGTAGGGACTGGAGGAGGTTACAGAGCTAGGGAGGGGTGTAGGGACTGGAGGAGGTTACAGAGATAGGGAGGGGTGTAGGGGCTGGAGGAGGTTACAGAGATAGGGACGGGTGTAGGGACTGGAGGGGGTTACAGAGATAGGGAGGGGTGTAGGGGCTGGAGGAGGTTACAGAGATAGGAAGGGGTGTAGGGGCTGGAGGTGGTTACAGGGATAGGGAGGGGTGTAGGGGCTGGAGGGGGTTACAGAGATAGGGAGGGGTGTAGGGGCTGCAGGGGGTTGCAGAGATAGGGAGGGGTGTAGGGGCTGGAGGGGGTTACAGAGATAGGGAGGGGTGTCGGGGCTAGAGGGGGTTACAGAGATAGGGAGGGGTGTAGGGGCTGGAGGGGGTTACAGAGATAGGGAGGGGTGTAGGGGCTGGAGGGGGTTACAGAGATAGGGACGGGTGTAGCGGCTGGAGGAGGTTACAGAGATAGGGAGGAGTGTAGGGGCTGGAGGAGGTTACAGAGATCGGGAGGGGTGTAGGGGCTGGAGGTGGTTACAGAGATAGGAAGGGGTGTCGGGGCTGGAGGAGGTTACAGAGATAGGGAGGGGTGCAGGGGCTGGAGGAGGTTACAGAGATAGGGAGGGGTGCAGGGGCTGGAGGAGGTTACAGAAATAGGGAGGGGTGTAGGGCTGGAGGAGGTTACAGAGATAGGGAGGGGTGTAGGGCTGGAGGAGGTTACAGAGATAGGGAGGGGTGTAGGGCTGGAGGAGGTTACAGAGATAGGGAGGTGTGGAGGAGCTGGAGGGGGTTACAGAGATAGGGAGGGGTGTCGGGGCTGAAGGGGGTTACAGAGATAGGGAGGGGTGTAGGGGCTGGAGGAGGTTACAGAGATAGGGAGGGGTGTAGGGGCTGTAGGAGGTTACAGAGATAGGGAGGGGTGTCGGGACTGGAGGAGGTTACAGAGATAGGGAGGGGTGTAGGTGCTGGAGGGGGTAACAGAGATAGGGAGGGGTGTAGGGGCTGGAGGAGGTTACAGAGATAGGGAGGGGTGTAGGGGCTGGAGGAGGTTACAGAGATCGGGAGGGGTGTAG
The DNA here is from genome assembly GCF_044704955.1 of Pristiophorus japonicus. Classification (NCBI taxonomy): domain Eukaryota; kingdom Metazoa; phylum Chordata; class Chondrichthyes; family Pristiophoridae; genus Pristiophorus; species Pristiophorus japonicus. Next base: position 9,968,778 of record NC_092007.1, on the reverse strand, counting down.
GGGCTGGAGGGGGTTACAGAGATAGGGAGGGGTGTCGGGGCTGGAGGGGGTTACAGAGATAGGGAGGAGTGTATGGGCTGGAGGTTGTTACAGAGATAGGGAGGGGTGTCGGGGCTGGAGGGGGTTACAGAGATAGGGAGGGGTGTAGGGGCTGGAGGAGGTTACAGAGATAGGGAGGAGTGTAGTGGCTGGAGGTGGTTCCAGAGATAGGGAGGGGTGTAGGGGCTGGAGGAGTTTACAGAGATAGGGAGGGGTGTCGGGGCTGGAGGAGGTTACAGAGATAGGGAGGGATGTAGGGGCTGGAGGTAGTTACAGAGATAGGGAGGGGTGTCGGGGCTGGAGGAGGTTACAGAGATAGGGAGGGGTGTAGGGGCTGGAGGAGGTTACAGAGATAGGGAGGGGTGTCGGGGCTGGAGAAGGTTACAGAGATAGGGAGGGGTGTAGGGGCTGGAGGAGTTTACAGAGATAGCGAGGGGTGTAGGGACTGGAGGAGGTTACAGAGATAGGGAGGGGTGTAGGGACTGGAGGAGGTTACAGAGATAGGGAGGGGTGTAGGGGCTGGAGGAGGTTACAGAGATAGGGAGGGGTGTAGGGGCTGGAGGGGGTTACAGAGATTGGAAGGGGTGTAGGGGCTGGAGGATGTTACAGAGATAGGGAGGGGTGTAGGGACTGGAGGGGGTTACAGAGATAGGGAGGGGTGTCGGGGCTGGAGGAGGTTACAGAGATAGGGAGGGGTGTAGGGGCTGGAGGAGGTTACAGAGATAGGGAGGGGTGTAGGGGCTGGAGGGGGTTACAGAGATAGGGACGGGTGTCGGGGCTGGAGGGGGTTACAGAGATCGACCCCGCTCCGTGTACCTCTGTTGTGGCAGGCAACGTTCGGGAACCTGCTTCTGCCAATTTTAACTTCTCCAAATTGAAGCTCATTTCTGCCGCCTGGATTAGAAAAACATTGGATCAGAGCGGGGCAAGGAGACTTGATCGAGCTGTTTAAAATTATGAAGGGTTTCAATCAGAGTAAATTCGTGGGGCACAGAAAGCCATTCGGCCCCTCGAACCCGTGCCGGCTCTCTGCAGGAGAACCTGAGCCAATCCCACTCCCCACCGCCCTTTCTCCGGAGCCCGGCAAATCTCTCTCCTTCAGGGACTTACCCAACTCCCTTTTGAAAGCCACGATTGAGTCAGCCTCCATCGCCCTCTCGGGCAGCGCGTCCCCGATCCTAACCACTCGCTGCGTAAAAAGGTTTATCCTCGTGTCGCCTTTGTTCGAATTCAGGCACTTGAGTACCAAATAAATAATCTAGGTTCACAATCCCAGTGTAGTACTGAGGGAGTGCCGCACTGTCGGAGGGGCAGTACTGAGGGAGCGCCGCACTGTCGGAGGGGCAGTACTGAGGGAGCGCCGCACTGTCGGAGGGGCGGTACTGGGGGAGTGCCGCACTGTCGGAGGGGCAGTACTGGGGGAGCGCCGCACTGTCGGAGGGGCGGTACTGGGGGAGTGCCGCACTGTCGGAGGGGCGGTACTGGGGGAGTGCCGCACTGTCGGAGGGGCAGTACTGGGGGAGCGCCGCACTGTCGGAGGGGCAGTACTGGGGGAGCGCCACACTGTCAGAGGGGCAGTACTGAGGGAGCGCCCCACTGTCAGAGGGGCAGTACTGAGGGAGCGCCACACTGTGTTGTCGGAGGGGCAGAACTGAGGGAGCGCCCCACTGTCAGAGGAGCAGTACTGAGGGAGCGCCGCACTGTCGGAGGGGCAGTACTGAGGGAGTACCACACTGTTGGAGGGGCAGTACTGGGGGAGCGCCACACTGTCAGAGGGGCAGTACTGAGGGAGTACCACACTGTGTTGTCGGAGGGGCAGAACTGAGGGAGCGCCCCACTGTCAGAGGGGCAGTACTGAGGGAGTACCACACTGTCGGAGGGGCAGTACTGAGGGAGTACCACACTGTCGGAGGGGCAGTACTGAGGGAGTACCACACTGTCGGAGGGGCAGTACTGAGGGAGTGCCGCACTGTCGGAGGGGCGATACTGAGGGAGTACCACACTGTTGGAGGGGCAGTACTGAGGGAGCACCGTACCACACTGTCGGAGGGACAGTACTGAGGGAGTACCACACTGTCGGAGGGGCGATACTGAGGGAGCGCCGCACTGTCGGAGGGGCAGTACTGAGGGAGCGCCGCACTGTCGGAGGGGCAGTACTGAGGGAGCACCGTACTGTCGGAGGGGCAGTACTGAAGGAGCGCCGCACTGTCGGAGGGGCAGTACTGAGGGAGCGCCGCACTGTCGGAGGGGCGATACTGAGGGAGCGCCGCACTGTCGGAGGGGCAGTACTGAGGGAGTACCGCACTGTCGGAGGGGCAGTACTGAGGGAGCGCCGCACTGTCGGAGGGGCAGTACTGAGGGAGCGCCGCACTGTCGGAGGGGCAGTACTGAGGGAGCGCCGCACTGTCGGAGGGGCAGTACTGAGGGAGCGCCGCACTGTCGGAGGGGCAGTACTGAGGGAACGCCGCACTGTCGGAGGGGCAGTACTGAGGGAGCGCCGCAGTCAGGAATCAAGGGACCAGGCGGGAAAGTGGAGTTGAGGTCGGAGATCAGCCGTGATCTCATTGAATGGCGGAGCAGGCTCGAGGGGCCGAATGGCCGACTCCTGCTCCCTAATTCCTATGATCCCACTGAGCTATGGGGAAGGGCGTTTGGAAGGAGGTCACGCTGGGAGGGTCAGGATGTGGGGAGGGGTCAGGGGTCAGGGGTCATCTCACCTTGCCGTGGGCCTTGAGCACTTCGTTGCAGCTCTCAGCCAGGCGTTCACTCCCGCTCTTGGCCTGCTCCTTAATCTGTACGATCTGCTCCTCGAGCCTCCTCACCCGCTCCTGAAACTCGAAAAGAACACACTGCAGTCACGGGTGCTCTGGCAACGATTGCCATTTGCAGAAGAGAGTTCCAAACCTCGGTCACCTTTTGTGTTTAGAAGTGTTTCCTCATTTCACTGCAGAAAGCCCTGGCTCGAATGTTTAGACTGTGACTCCCTCGTCCTATCTTCTCTGCTCCGAGGAGAACAACCCCAGCTTCTCCAGTCTCTCCACATCACTGAAGTCCCACATCCCCCGGGACCATTCTGGTCAATCCCCTTCCGTACCCTCTCTAAGGCCTTCACATCCACGCAGGGCTCAGTGCTGGGACCCCAGCTATTTACAATATACATTAACGATTTAGATGAAGGAATTGAGTGTAATATCTCCAAGTTTGCAGATGACACTAAGCTGGGTGGCGGTGTGAGCTGTGAGGAGGACGCTAAGAGGCTGCAGGGTGACTTGGACAGGTTAGGTGAGTGGGGCAAATGCATGGCAAATGCAGTATAATGTGGATAAATGTGAGGTTATCCACTTTGGTGGCAAAAACAGGAAGGCAGAATATTATCTGAATGGTGACAGATCAGGAAAAGGGGAGGTGCAACGAGACCTGGGTGTCATGGTACATCAGTCATTGAAGGTTGGCATGCAGGTCCAGCAGGCGGTGAAGAAGGCAAATGGTATGTTGGCTTTCATAGTGAGGGGATTTGAGTATAGGAGCAGGGAGGTCTTACTGCAGTTGTACAGGGCCTTGGTGAGGCCTCACTTGGAATATTGTGTACAGTTTTGGTCTCCTAACCTGAGGAAGGACGTTCTTGCTATTGAGGGAGTGCAGCGAAGGTTCACCAGACTGATTCCCGGGATGGCTGGACTGACATATGAAGAAAGACTGGATCGACTGGGCCTGTATTCACTGGAATTTAGAAGGATGAGAGGGGATCTCATGGAAACATATAAAATTCTGACGGGACGGGACAGTTTAGATGCAGGAAGGATGTTCCCGATATTGGGGAAGTCCAGAACCAGGGGTCACAGTCTAAGGATAAGGGGTAAGCCATTTAGGACCGAGAGGAGGAGAAACTTCTTCACCCAGAGAGTTGTTAACCTGTGGAATTCTCTACCACAGAGAGTTGTTGAGGCCAGTTCGTTTGATATATTCAAGAGGGAGTTAGATGTGGCCCTTACGGCTAAAGGGATCAAGGGGTATGGAGAGAAAGCAGGAGTGGGGTACTGAGGGAATGATCAGCCATGATCTTATTGAATGGCGGTGCAGGCTCGAAGGGCCGAATGGCCTACTCCTGCACCTACTTTCTATGTTTCTATGTTTCTTCCTAAAGTGCAGGGCCCAGAATTGGACACAATACTCCAAGCTGGGGCCTACCCAGTAATTTGTAAAGGCTGAGTGTAACCTCATCACTTCTGTTGTCTTGAACCGAGGAAGCGGTATGCCTTGTGCTCACAATCAGTTGCACCAGGTTGTTCAATACCTTCCTGTTGACGGCTTGTTGCCGGCATTGAGCCAACTGTTCCTTGAGCTGCCTGCTCTGTGTCTCCCTCTCCTCTTCCAGCCTGCTCTCCTTCTCCAGCGACTGAAACTCCAGGTCCTCGAAGGTCTTCACTGCCACCTCCAGAGCCTCTGACTCCTGCGGAGAAAGGGCCCAAGGCAGCAAACGGTTAACCCCCCCTCGAGGAATCCACTTCAAAAAAACACTGAGGTCCTGTTCGCCTCGATAGACCACACTTGGAGCACCGTGCACAGTTCTGGTCTCCATATACCTGGGTTAGACCACACTTGGAGCACCGTGCACAGTTCTGGTCTCCATATACCTGGGTTAGACCACACTTGGAGCACCGTGCACAGTTCTGGTCTCCATATACCTGGGTTAGACCACACTTGGAGCACTGTGCACAGTTCTGGTCTCCATATACCTGGGTTAGACCACACTTGGAGCACTGTGTACAGTTCTGGTCTCCATATACCTGGGTTGGACCACACTTGGAGCACTGTGTACAGTTCTGGTCTCCATATACCTGGGTTAGACCACACTTGGAGCACTGTGTACAGTTCTAGTCTCCATATACCTGGGTTAGACCACACTTGGAGCACTGTGCACAGTTCCCGTCTCCATATACCTGGGTTAGACCACACTTGGAGCACTGTGTACAGTTCTAGTCTCCATATACCTGGGTTAGACCACACTTGGAGCACCGTGCACAGTTCTGGTCTCCATATACCTGGGTTAGACCACACTTGGAGCACTGTGTACAGTTCTGGTCTCCATATACCTGGGTTAGACCACACTTGGAGCACTGTGTACAGTTCTAGTCTCCATATACCTGGGTTAGACCACACTTGGAGCACTGTGCACAGTTCTGGTCTCCATATACCTGGGTTAGACCACACTTGGAGCACTGTGTACAGTTCTGGTCTCCATATACCTGGGTTGGACCACACTTGGAGCACTGTGTACAGTTCTGGTCTCCATATACCTGGGTTAGACCACACTTGGAGCACTGTGTACAGTTCTAGTCTCCATATACCTGGGTTAGACCACACTTGGAGCACTGTGCACAGTTCCCGTCTCCATATACCTGGGTTAGACCACACTTGGAGCACTGTGTACAGTTCTGGTCTCCATATACCTGGGTTAGACCACACTTGGAGCACTGTGTACAGTTCTAGTCTCCATATACCTGGGTTAGACCACACTTGGAGCACTGTGTACAGTTCTAGTCTCCATATACCTTGGTTAGACCACACTTGGAGCACTGTGCACAGTTCTGGTCTCCATATACCTGGGTTGGACCACACTTGGAGCACTGTGTACAGTTCTGGTCTCCATATACCTGGGTTAGACCACACTTGGAGCACTGTGTACAGTTCTGGTCTCCATATACCTGGGTTAGACCACACTTGGAGCACTGTGTACAGTTCTAGTCTCCATATACCTGGGTTAGACCACACTTGGAGCACTGTGCACAGTTCTGGTCTCCATATACCTGGGTTAGACCACACTTGGAGCACTGTGTGCAGTTCTAGTCTCCATATACCTGGGTTAGACCACACTTGGAGCACTGTGTACAGTTCTAGTCTCCATATACCTGGGTTAGACCACACTTGGAGCACCGTGTACAGTTCTGGTCTCCATATACCTGGGTTAGACCACACGTGGAGCACTGTGTACAGTTCTAGTCTCCATATACCTGGGTTAGACCACACTTGGAGCACTGTGCACAGTTCTGGTCTCCATATACCTGGGTTAGACCACACTTGGAGCACTGTGCACAGTTCTGGTCTCCATATACCTTGGTTAGACCACACTTGGAGCACTGTGCACAGTTCTGGTCTCCATATACCTTGGTTAGACCACACTTGGAGCACCGTGCACAGTTCTGGTCTCCATATACCTGGGTTAGACCACACTTGGAGCACCGTGCACAGTTCTGGTCTCCATATACCTGGGTTAGACTACACTTGGAGCACCGTGCACAGTTCTGGTCTCCATATACCTGGGTTAGACCACACTTGGAGCACTGTGTACAGTTCTAGTCTCCATATACCTTGGTTAGACCACACTTGGAGCACTGTGCACAGTTCTGGTCTCCATATACCTGGGTTAGCCCACACTTGGAGCACTGTGTACAGTTCTGGTCTCCATATACCTGGATTAGATCACACTTGGAGCACTGTACACAGTTCTGGTCTCCATATACCTTGGTTAGACCACACTTGGAGCACTGTGCACAGTTCTGGTCTCCATATACCTGGGTTAGACCACACTTGGAGCACTGTGCACAGTTCTGGTCTCCATATACCTGGGTTAGACCACACTTGGAGCATGGTGCACAGTTCTGGTCTCCATATACCTGGATTAGATCACACTTGGAGCACTGTACACAGTTCTGGTCTCCATATACCTCGGTTAGACCACACTTGGAGCACTGTGCACAGTTCTGGTCTCTATATTACAAAAAATGAGATAGAGGCACTGGAGAGGGTGCAGAGAAGACTTACGAGGATGATACCAGAACTGAGAGGTTATAACTACCAGGAAAGGCTGGGTCCCTTTACTCTAGAACAGAGAAGGCTTGGGGGGGGTGAGCTGATGGAGGTGTGTAGATTATGAAAGGGTTCGATAGGGTAGACGTAGAGAAGATGTTTCCACTTGTGGAGGAGACCAGAACTAGGGGCCATCAATATACGACAGTCACTAATAAATCCAATGGGGAATTCAGGAGAAACTTCTTTACCCAGAGAGGGGTGAGAATGTGGGACTCGCTCCCACAGGGAGGGGTCGAGGCGAGGAGCAGAGATACATTTAAGGGGGAAGCTGGATAAAGACATGAGGGAGAAAGGAATAGAAGGATATGGTGATGGGGTGAGATGGAGAGGGGAGGGAGGGGGCTGGTGTGGGACATAAACCCCGGCACGGAGCGGTGGGACATAAACCCCGGCACGGAGCGGTGGAACATAAACCCCGGCACGGAGCGCTGGGACATAAACCCCGGCACGGAGCGGTGGAACATAAACCCCGGCACGGAGCGGTGGGACATAAACCCCGGCACGGAGCGGGGGGACATAAACCCCGGCACGGAGCGGTGGGACATAAACCCCGGCACGGAGCGGGGGGACATAAACCCCGGCACGGAGCGGTGGGACATAAACCCCGGCACGGAGCGGTGGGACATAAACCCCGGCACGGAGCGGTGGGACATAAACCCCGGCACGGAGCGGTGGGACATAAACCCCGGCACGGAGCGGTGGGCCATAAACCCCGGCACGGAGCGGTGGGACATAAACCCCGGCACGGAGCGGTGGGACATAAACCCCGGCACGGAGCGGTGGGACATAAACCCCGGCACGGAGCGGTGGGGGCCCAATGGCCTCTTCCTGTGCGGTACAAATCACAGGACGTGCCCGTGAAATAGGCCGGGGCGGGTGGGGGAAGGGTTTGCAAACTAGAAACGCGCTCACCTCTTGCAGTCGTTCCCTCAGCTGCCGATTCGAGGATTCCGGCTGATCAGCGAACTGTTGGCGGGACGTGGTGAGATGTTTCCACGCCATCTCCAGCCTCCCGCGCTCGCGTTCCACCTTGGCCTTTTCCTGTCGGGCGGGGGGGGTGGGGGGGGGAGTGGTTTTGTGGGGAGAAATAAATAAAACCGGCTTGACCGCTGTTGAGCATTCACCTTCGCGGCCCCGCGACGGTCAGCGGGCTGCCCCTTTAACCACCCCCTCCGCTACTCGCCACCTGACCCCCGCTCCCCATCCCCCGTCCCCCACCCTAGGGGCCCAGGGGGTAAAGGTGAAAGTTCACCTGGTCACCTGCATCGCACTCCCAACCAAACCCGGGTGAAAGAGGTCTCGTTTTATCCGTCTCATTTTCTGCCAAAACCTCAGCTCGCGAACTGCTCCATGATAGCTGAAACATGGCTTGACCATTGTTTAACAACCCAAAATGCTCTGCAAAAAAACACCTATCTAAACCTCAGTAACATCGCCTGTCTCCACCCCTTGCCTCAGCTGCTGAAACCTTCATCCCTGCCTCCGTTACCTCCAGATTTGACCATTCCAACGCACTCCGGGCTGGCCTCCCACATTCTACCCAACGTAAACTGGAGGTGATCCAAAACTTGGCTGCCCCCGTGTCCTAACTCGCACCGAGTCCCGCTCACCCATCACCCCCTGTGCTCACTGACCCCGTGTCCTAACTCGAACCGAGTCACGTGCACCCATCACCCCCCTGTGCTCACTGACCCCGTGTCCTAACTCACACCCAGTCCCGCTCACCCATCACCCCCTGTGCTCACTGCCCTGTGTCCTAACTCGCACCGAGTCCCACTCACCCATCACCCCCTGTGCTCACTGACCCGTGTCCTAACTCACACCCAGTCCCACTCACCCATCACCCCCTGTGCTCACTGACCCCGTGTCCTAACTCGCACCGAGTCCCGCTCACCCATCACCCCCTGTGCTCACTGCCCCGTGTCCTAACTCGCACCAAGTCCCACTCACCCATCACCCCCTGTGCTCACTGACCCCGTGTCCTAACTCGAACCGAGTCACGTGCACCCATCACCCCCTGTGCTCACTGACCCCGTGTCCTAACTCACATCCAGTCCCGCTCACCCATCACCCCCCTGTGCTCACTGACCCCGTGTCCTAACTCGCACCGAGTCCCGCTCACCCATCATCCCCTGTGCTCACTGACCCCTTGTCCTAACTCGCACCGAGTCCCGCTCACCCATCACCCCCCTGTGCTCACTGACCCCGTGTCCTAACTCGCACCGAGTCCCGCTCAGCCATCACCCCCTGTGCTCACTGACCCCTTGTCCTAACTCGCACCGAGTCCCGCTCAGCCATTACCCCCTGTGCTCACTGCCCCGTGTCCTAACTCGCACCGAGTCTCGCTCACCCATCACCCCCTGTGCTCGCTGCCCCGTGTCCTAACTCGCACTGAGTCCCGCTCACCCATCACCCACTGTGCTCACTGCCCTCGTGTCCTAACTCGCACCGAGTCCCACTCACCCATCACCCCCTGTGCTCACTGACCCGTGTCCTAACTCGCACCGAGTCCTGCTCACCCATCACCCCCTGTGCTCGCCAACTTAGTTTGCTCCCAGTTTAGCAACGCCTTGATTTCAAACTTCTCATCCTTGCTTTCAAATTCCTCCATGGGCCTCGCCCCTCCCTATCTCTGTAACCTCCTCCAGCCCCTACACCCCTCCCTATCTCTGTAACCTCCTCCAGCCCCTACACCCCTCCCTATCTCTGTAACCTCCTGCAGCCCCTACACCCCTCCCTATCTCTGTAACCTCCTCCAGCCCCTACACCCCTCCCTATCTCTGTAACCTCCTCCAGCCCCTACACCCCTCCCTATCTCTGTAACCTCCTCCAAACCCTACACCCCTCCCTATCTCTGTAACCTCCTCCAGCCCCTACACCCCTCCCTATCTCTGTAACCTCCTGCAGCCCCCACACCCCTCCCTTTCTCTGTAACCTCCTGCAGCCCCTACACCCCTCCCTATCTCTGTAACCTCCTCCAAACCCTACACCCCTCCCTATGTCTGTAACCTCCTCCAGCCCCTACACCCCTCCCTATCTCTGTAACCTCCTCCAGCCCCTACACCCCTCCCTATCTCTGTAACCTCCTCCAGCCCCTACACCCCTCCCTATCTCTGTAACCTCCTGCAGCCCCTACACCCCTCCCTATCTCTGTAACCCCCCCTCCAGCCCCTACACCCCTCCCTATCTCTGTAACCTCCTGCAGCCCCTACACCCCTCCCTATCTCTGTAACCCCCCCTCCAGCCCCTACACCCCTCCCTATCTCTGTAACCTCCTCCAGCCCCTACACCAGGGACACCCCGGCTCGGATGTAACCGCGGAAGAGAGGCAGGCAGTCGGGGCTGAACGACGCCCTCGACCACCCGCTGCCTGGACCAGTTTAATGGCCCCACCTTGGCCAGGGCCCAGGAGCAGGCCCCACGAGGAGGCCCTCCGACCTGCCCGCTCCCCTCAGCATCTACCTGTTGGAATACAAAGGGGCCGGCAGTGGTGTTACAGCTGTACAGAGCTCTGTGTTGACCCTACTGTAACCACGCTCGGTCCTGGCCTCCGTCCCTCATGAAGGATATACCGGCCTGGGAGGGGGAGCGATGCAGGTTCACCACAATGATACCCCGGGGGTGAAAGGGTTAAATCCCGAGGACCGGTCGCACAGACTGGGCCTGTGATCCCGCGAGTTTAGACGATTAAGCGACGATCTGATCGAGGGGTTTGGGACAATTGAAGGATTGGATCGGGGAGATCGGGAGAGAAACTGTTCCCTCGGGTGGGGGGCAGTCCAGAACAAGGGGGGCGTCACCTTCAAATTAGAGCCAGGCCGTTCAGGGGGCGATGTCAGGAAACACTTCTTCACACAAAGGGCAGCGGGAATCAGGAACTCTCTCCCCCAAAAAGCTGTCGAGGCCGGGGGGGCAATTGGAGCTTTCAACACTGAGGTTGATAGATTAGTGTTGGGTAAGGGTATTAAGGGTCACGCAACCAAGGCGGGTAGGTGGGGTTAGGTCACAGATCAGCCACGACATGATTCAATGGCGGAGCAGGCTCGAGGGGCTGAATGGGCCTCCTCCTGTTCCTGTGTAACAGGCTCGAGGGGCTGAATGGGCCTCCTCCTGTTCCTATGGTAACAGGCTCGAGGGGCTGAATGGGCCTCCTCCTGTTCCTGTGTAACAGGCTTGAGGGGCTGAATGGGCCTCCTCCTGTTCCTGTGTAACAGGCTCGAGGGGCTGAATGGGTCTCCTCCTGTTCCTGTGTAACGGGCTCGAGGGACTGAATGGGCCTCCTCCTGTTCCTGTGTAACAGGCTCGAGGGGCTGAATGGGCCTCCTCCTGTTCCTATGGTAACAGGCTCGAGGGGCTGAATGGGCCTCCTCCTGTTGCTGTGTAACAGGCTCGAGGGGCTGAATGGGCCTCCTCCTGTTCCTATGGTAACAGGCTCGAGGGGCTGAATGGGCCTCCTCCTGTTCCTGTGTAACAGGCTCGAGGGGCTGAATGGGCCTCCTCCTGTTCCTGTGTAACAGACTCGAGGGACTGAATGGGCCTCCTCCTGTTTCTGTGTAACAGGCTCAAGGGACTAAATGGGCCTCCTCCTGTTCCTGTGTAACAGGCTCGAGGGACTGAATGGGCCTCCTCCTGTTCCTATGGTAACAGGCTCGAGGGGCTGAATGGGCCTCCTCCTGTTCCTGTGTAACAGGCTCGAGGGGCTGAATGGGCCTCCTCCTGTTCCTGAGTAACAGGCTCGAGGGGCTGAATGGGCCTCCTCCTGTTCCTGTGTAACAGGCTCGAGGGGCTGAATGGGCCTCCTCCTGTTCCTGTGTAACAGGCTCAAGGGGCTGAATGGGCCTCCTCCTGTTCCTGTGTAACAGGCTCGAGGGGCTGAATGGGCCTTCTCCTGTTCCTGTGTAACAGGCTCGAGGGGCTGAATGGGCCTCCTCCTGTTTCTGTGTAATAGGCTCGAGGGGCTGAATGGGCCTCCTCCTGTTCCTGTGTAACATGCTCAAGGGACTGAATGGGCCTCCTCCTGTTCCTGTGTAACAGGCTCGAGGGGCTGAATGGGCCTCCTCCTGTTCCTGTGTAACAGGCTCGAGGGGCTGAATGGGCCTCCTCCTGTTCCTGTGTAACAGGCTCGAGGGGCTGAATGGGCCTCCTCCTGTTCCTGTGTAAGAGACTCGAGGGGCTGAATGGGCCTCCTCCTGTTCCTGTGTAATAGGCTCGAGGGGCTGAATGGGCCTCCTCCTGTTCCTGTGTAACAGGCTCGAGGGGCTGAATGGGCCTTCTCCTGTTCCTGTGTAACAGGCTCGAGGGGCTGAATGGGCCTCCTCCTGTTTCTGTGTAATAGGCTCGAGGGGCTGAATGGGCCTCCTCCTGTTCCTGTGTAACATGCTCAAGGGACTGAATGGGCCTCCTCCTGTTCCTGTGTAACAGGCTCGAGGGGCTGAATGGGCCTCCTCCTGTTCCTGTGTAACAGGCTCGAGGGGCTGAATGGGCCTCCTCCTGTTCCTGTGTAACAGGCTCGAGGGGCTGAATGGGCCTCCTCCTGTTCCTGTGTAAGAGACTCAAGGGGCTGAATGGGCCTCCTCCTGTTCCTGTGTAATAGGCTCGAGGGGCTGAATGGGCCTCCTCCTGTTCCTGTGTAACATGCTCAAGGGACTGAATGGGCCTCCTCCTGTTCCTGTGTAACAGGCTCGAGGGGCTGAATGGGCCTCCTCCTGTTCCTGTGTAACAGGCCCGAGAGGCTGAATGGGCCTCCTCCTGTTCCTGTGTAACAGGCTTGAGGGACTGAATGGGCCTCCTCCTGTTCCTGTGTAACAGACTCGAGGGGCTGAATGGGCCTCCTCCTGTTCCTGTGTACCAGGCTCGAGGGGCTGAATGGGCCTCCTCCTGTTCCTGTGTAACAGGCTCGAGGGGCTGAATGGGCCTCCTCCTGTTCCTGTGTAACAGGCTCGAGGGGCTGAATGGGCCTCCTCCTGTTCCTGTGTAACAGGCTCGAGGGGCTGAATGGGCCTTCTCCTGTTCCTGTGTAACAGGCTCGAGGGGCTGAATGGGTCCCCTCCTGTTCCTGTGTAACAGGCTCGAGGGGCTGAATGGGCCTCCTCCTGTTCCTGTGTAATAGGCTCGAGGGGCTGAATGGGCCTCCTCCTGTTCCTGTGTAACAGGCTCGAGGGGCTGAATGGGCCTCCTCCTGTTCCTGTGTAACAGGCTCGAGGGGCTGAATGGGCCTTCTCCTGTTCCTGTGTAACAGGCTCGAGGGGCTGAATGGGCCTCCTCCTGTTTCTGTGTAATAGGCTCGAGGGGCTGAATGGGCCTCCTCCTGTTCCTGTGTAACATGCTCAAGGGACTGAATGGGCCTCCTCCTGTTCCTGTGTAACAGGCTCGAGGGGCTGAATGGGCCTCCTCCTGTTCCTGTGTAACAGGCTCGAGGGGCTGAATGGGCCTCCTCCTGTTCCTGTGTAACAGGCTCGAGGGGCTGAATGGGCCTCCTCCTGTTCCTGTGTAAGAGACTCGAGGGGCTGAATGGGCCTCCTCCTGTTCCTGTGTAATAGGCTCGAGGGGCTGAATGGGCCTCCTCCTGTTCCTGTGTAACAGGCTCGAGGGGCTGAATGGGCCTTCTCCTGTTCCTGTGTAACAGGCTCGAGGGGCTGAATGGGCCTCCTCCTGTTTCTGTGTAATAGGCTCGAGGGGCTGAATGGGCCTCCTCCTGTTCCTGTGTAACATGCTCAAGGGACTGAATGGGCCTCCTCCTGTTCCTGTGTAACAGGCTCGAGGGGCTGAATGGGCCTCCTCCTGTTCCTGTGTAACAGGCTCGAGGGGCTGAATGGGCCTCCTCCTGTTCCTGTGTAACAGGCTCGAGGGGCTGAATGGGCCTCCTCCTGTTCCTGTGTAAGAGACTCAAGGGGCTGAATGGGCCTCCTCCTGTTCCTGTGTAATAGGCTCGAGGGGCTGAATGGGCCTCCTCCTGTTCCTGTGTAACATGCTCAAGGGACTGAATGGGCCTCCTCCTGTTCCTGTGTAACAGGCTCGAGGGGCTGAATGGGCCTCCTCCTGTTCCTGTGTAACAGGCCCGAGAGGCTGAATGGGCCTCCTCCTGTTCCTGTGTAACAGGCTTGAGGGACTGAATGGGCCTCCTCCTGTTCCTGTGTAACAGACTCGAGGGGCTGAATGGGCCTCCTCCTGTTCCTGTGTAACAGGCTCGAGGGGCTGAATGGGCCTCCTCCTGTTCCTGTGTAACAGGCTCGAGGGGCTGAATGGGCCTCCTCCTGTTCCTGTGTAACAGGCTCGAGGGGCTGAATGGGCCTCCTCCTGTTCCTGTGTAACAGGCTCGAGGGGCTGAATGGGCCTTCTCCTGTTCCTGTGTAACAGGCTCGAGGGGCTGAATGGGTCCCCTCCTGTTCCTGTGTAACAGGCTCGAGGGGCTGAATGGGCCTCCTCCTGTTCCTGTGTAATAGGCTCGAGGGGCTGAATGGGCCTCCTCCTGTTCCTGTGTAACAGGCTCGAGGGGCTGAATGGGCCTCCTCCTGTTCCTGTGTAACAGGCTCGAGGGGCTGAATGGGCCTCCTCCTGTTCCTGTGTAACAGGCTCGAGGGGCTGAATGGGCCTCCTCCTGTTCCTGTGTCACAGGCCCGAGGGGCTGAATGGGCCTCCTCCAGTTTATCAGGAGCAGACTGGGCAGTAGAACGAGGCAGTTAGCAAACAGGTTAGCAGCACAATTAACAATTTTCTACTCTCCTACTTATGTAGCAGCCATTTTTGAAGGATATGGATGCGGAGGAGCAATTTATACCAGAACAGACCATAATAATCCACCTTTGGCGATGCATTGTCACAGTCCAATTGCAATGCTAAGGCCTGCCACCAGATGTCAGTGCGCCAGTACCTCTACATGCCACCAGATGGCACTGTATGACCGTCCCTGACCACAAACTTGGCATAAACACACAGATTGCAATAAAGTCGATAAACCAACATTCACTGTGGGATAAACGCATTGAATAAAGGGCAGGTATAGCACGGGGTTAGATACAGAGTAAAGCTCCCTCTACACTGTCCCATCAAATACTCCCAGGGCAGGTACAGATACAGCACGGGGTTAGATACAGAGTAAAGCTCCCTCTACACTGTCCCATCAAACACTCCCAGGGCAGGTACAGGGGGTTAGATACAGAGTAAAGCTCCCTCTACACTGTCCCATCAAACACTCCCAGGGCAGTTATAGCACGGGGTTAGATACAGAGTAAAGCTCCCTCTACACTGTCCCATCAAACACTCCCAGGGCAGGTATAGCACGGGGTTCGATACAGAGTAAAGCTCCCTCTACACTGTCCCATCAAATACTCCCAGGGCAGGTACAGCACGGGGTTAGATACAGAGTAAAGCTCTCTCTACACTGTCCCATCAAACATTCCCAGTGCAGGTACATGTACAGCACGGGGTTAGATACAGAGTAAAGCTCCCTCTGCACTATCCCATCAAACACTCCCAGGGCAGGTACAGCACGGGGTTAGATACAGAGTAAAGCTCCCTCTACACTGTCCCATCAAACACTCCCAGGGCAGGTACAGCACGGGGTTAGATACAGAGAAAAGCTCCCTCTACACTGTCCCATCAAACACTCCCAGGGCAGGTACAGAGGGTTAGATACAGAGAAAAGCTCCCTCTACACTGTCCCATCAAACACTCCCAGGGCAGGTACAGAGGGTTAGATACAGAGTAAAGCTCCCTCTACACTGTCCCATCAAACACTCCCAGGGCAGGTACAGGGGGGTTAGATACAGAGTAAAGCTCCCTCTACACTGTCCCATCAAACACTCCCAGGGCAGGTACAGGGGGGTTAGATACAGAGTAAAGCTCCCTCTACACTGTCCCATCAAACACTCCCAGGGCAGGTACAGGTACAGCACGGGGTTAGATACAGAGTAAAGCTCCCTCTACACTGTCCCATCAAACACTCCCAGGGCAGGTACAGGTACAGCACGGGGTTAGATACAGAGTAAAGCTCCCTCGACACTGTCCCATCAAACACTCCCAGGGCAGGTACTGCATTCCTACCTTATCCTTCTCGGCCTTGAGGGCGTTGCTCAAGCCTGCAATGTGGGTGTGAAGCTTGTCTGCTGTCCGATGATCCCTCTCCAGCTGCTCTCGTTCAGCCTTTAGTTCCCCCTGGACCAGAGCGAGTTCTATCTCCAACTGATGGGACAAAGTTGGTCAAACTGAGGAAGGCCTCCATAGCTTGTGGGTACAGCTCAGTACTGGCCCAAAGACTGCACAGTGATACATTTTGGTAGGACAAATGAGATGAGCCAATGTAAACTAAAGGGTACAATTCTAAATTTATTGCAAGGAGGATAGAGTATAAAAGCAGAGAAGTCCTGCTACAACTGTACGGGTTACTGGTGAGGCCACACCTGGAGTACTGCGTACAGTTCTGGTCTCCGTATTTAAGGAGGGATATATTTGCATTGGAGGCAGTTCAGAGAAGGTTCACTCGGTTGATTCCTGAGATGAAGGGGTTGTCTTATGAAGAAAGATTGAGCAGGTTGGGTCTATACTCATTGGATCTCAGAAGAATGAGAGGTGATCTTATTGAAACACGTAAGATTCTGAGGGGGCTTGACAGGGTAGATGCAGAGAGAATGTTTCCCCTCGGGGAATCTAAAACTAGGGGGCACAGTCTCAGAATAAGGGGCCACCCATTTAAGATGGAGGTGGGAGGAATTTCTTCTCCCAGAGGGTTGTAAATCTGTGGAATTCGCTGCCTCAGAGAGCTGTGGAGGCTGGGTCATTGAATATATTTAAGACAGAGATAGACAGTTTCTTAACTGATAAGGGGATAAGGGGGCGGGCAGGGAAGTGGAGCTGAGTCCATGATCGGATCAGCCATGATCGTATTAAATGGCGGAGCAGGCTCGAGGGGCCGAATGGGCCTCTTCCTGTTCCTATGTAACAGGCTCGAGGGGCTGAATGGGCCTCCTCCTGTTCCTGTGTAACAGGCTCGAGGGGCTGAATGGGCCTCCTCCTGTTCCTGTGTAACAGGCTCGAGGGGCTGAATGGGCCTCCTCCTGTTCCTGTGTAACAGGCTCGAGGGGCTGAATGGGCCTCCTCCTGTTCCTGTGTTACAGGCTCGAGGGGCTGAATAGGCCTCCTCCTGTTCCTGTGTAACAGGCTCGAGGGGCTGAATAGGCCTCCTCCTGTTCCTGTGTAACAGGCTGAAGGGGCTGAATGGGCCTCCTCCTGTTCCTGTGTAACAGGCCCGAGGGGCTGAATGGGCCTCCTCCTGTTCCTGTGTAACAGGCTCGAGGGGCTGAATGGGCCTCCTCCTGTTCCTGTGTAACAGGCTCGAGGAGCTGAATGGGCCTCCTCCTGTTCCTGTGTAACAGGCTCGAGGGGCTGAATGGGCCTCCTCCTGTTCCTGTGTAACAGGCTCGAGGGGCTGAATGGGCCTCCTCCTGTTCCTGTGTAACAGGCTCGAGGGGCTGAATGGGCCTCCTCCTGTTCCTGTGTAACAGGCTCGAGGGGCTGAATGGGCCTCTTCCTGTTCCTATGTAACAGGCTCGAGGGGCTGAATGGGCCTCCTCCTGTTCCTGTGTTCTAGGCTCGAGGGGCTGAATGGGCCTCCTCCTGTTCCTATGTAACAGGCTCGAGGGTCTGAATGGGCCTCCTCCTGTTCCTGTGTAACAGGCTCGAGGGGCTGAATGGGCCTCCTCCTGTTCCTGTGTAACAGGCTCGAGGGGCTGAATGGGCCTCTTCCTGTTCCTATGTAACAGGCTCGAGGGGCTGAATGGGCCTCTTCCTGTTCCTATGTAACAGGCTCGAGGGGCTGAATGGGCCTCCTCCTGTTCCTGTGTAACAGGCTCGAGGGGCTGAATGGGCCTCTTCCTGTTCCTATGTAACAGGCTCGAGGGGCTGAATGGGCCTCCTCCTGTTCCTGTGTAACAGGCTCGAGGGGCTGAATGGGCCTCCTCCTGTTCCTGTGTAACAGGCTCGAGGGGCTGAATGGGCCTCCTCCTGTTCCTGTGTAACAGGCTCGAGGGACTGAATGGGCCTCCTCCTGTTCCTGTGTAACAGGCTCGAGGGGCTGAATGGGCCTCTTCCTGTTCCTATGTAACAGGCTCGAGGGGCTGAATGGGCCTCTTCCTGTTCCTATGTAACAGGCTCGAGGGGCTGAATGGGCCTCCTCCTGTTCCTGTGTAACAGGCTCGAGGGGCTGAATGGGCCTCCTCCTGTTCCTCTGTAACAGGCTCGAGGGGCTGAATGGGCCTCCTCCTGTTCCTATGTAACAGGCTCGAGGGTCTGAATGGGCCTCCTCCTGTTCCTGTGTAACAGGCTCGAGGGGCTGAATGGACCTCCTCCTCTACCTGTGTAACAGGCTCGAGGGGCTGAATGGGCCTCCTCCTGTTCCTGTGTAACAGGCTCAAGGGGCTGAATGGGCCTCCTCCTGTTCCTGTGTAACAGGCTCGAG
Source organism: Pristiophorus japonicus (assembly GCF_044704955.1). Classification (NCBI taxonomy): domain Eukaryota; kingdom Metazoa; phylum Chordata; class Chondrichthyes; family Pristiophoridae; genus Pristiophorus; species Pristiophorus japonicus. The sequence continues at coordinate 9,950,417 of NC_092007.1, read as the reverse complement.
GGGCTGAATGGGCCTCCTCCTGTTCCTGTGTAACAGGCTCGAGGGGCTGAATGGGCCCCCTCCTGTTCCTGTGTAACAGGCTCGAGGGGCTGAATGGGCCTCCTCCTGTTCCTGTGTAACAGGCTCGAGGGGCTGAATGGGCCTCCTCCTGTTCCTGTGTAACAGGCTCGAGGGGCTGAATGGGCCTCCTCCTGTTCCTGTGTAACAGGCTCCAGGGGCTGAATGGGCCCCCTCCTGTTCCTGTGTAACAGGCTCGAGGGGCTGAATGGGCCTCCTCCTGTTCCTGTGTAACAGGCTCGAGGGGCTGAATGGGCCTCCTCCTGTTCCTGTGTAACAGGCTCGAGGGGCTGAATGGGCCTCCTCCTGTTCCTGTGTAACAGGCTCGAGGGGCTGAATGGGCCCCCTCCTGTTCCTGTGTAACAGGCTCGAGGGGCTGAATGGGCCTCCTCCTGTTCCTGTGTAACAGGCTCGAAGGGCTGAATGGGCCTCCTCCTGTTCCTGTGTAACAGGCTCGAGGGGCTGAATGGGCCTCCTCCTGTTCCTGTGTAACAGGCTCGAGGGGCTGAATGGGCCTCCTCCTGTTCCTGTGTAACAGGCTCGAGGGGCTGAATGGGCCTCCTCCTGTTCCTGTGTAACAGGCTCGAGGGGCTGAATGGGCCTCCTCCTGTTCCTGTGTAACAGGCTCGAGGGGCTGAATGGGCCTCCTCCTGTTCCTGTGTAACAGGCTCGAGGGGCTGAATGGGCCTCCTCCTGTTCCTGTGTAACAGGCTCGAGGGGCTGAATGGGCCTCCTCCTGTTCCTGTGTAACAGGCTCGAGGGGCTGAATGGGCCTCCTCCTGTTCCTATGTAGCAGGCTCCAGGGGTTGAATGGGCCCCCTCCTGTTATTGGGGACCACCCTAAACCACACGCAGGACAAAGTTGACGGCTGACCAGAGAAGAATTGACCACCAGCCCGTGCCCTCCCCCCGGGTCACGGAGACAGGCACGGACACGAATCGCGCCCTCCTGACCTCTCACCTCCTGCTCCAGCTCCTCCTTCTGCCGCTCCAGGTCGCTCAGGCGCTGATTTGCCGACGTGATCCTTCCGAGCGTCTGGGAGCGCTCGGTATCTAGCCGGCTGGCCCCCGCCACCGAGGCGACCGGCTCCTTCAACAGACGAGAAACGGGTCAGTACAGGCCCTGAAACTCCAACCCCGCCCCCCCACAAATAACTCGCGCCTTCAAAACCACACCCCGCTCTCTCGCACACCTCCCGTTGACATTCAATCTCCGAATCGCCCGACCATCGGCATCCTGGGGTTCACCATCGACCAGGAACTTAACCGGGCCAGCCGCACCAACACTGTGGCCACAAGAGCAGGTCAGAGGCTGGGTATTTGGCCGCGAGTGCCTCACCTCCTTGTCAGGTTCGAAACTCCACGGCCGCCTTTTATCGGAACACCCTAAGGACAAGGAATCTACCATGGGATCGTCCTATGCATTTCAGAAACATAGAAACATGGAAAATAGGTGCAGGAGCAGGCCATTCGGCCCTTCGAGCCTGCACTGCCATTCAATGAGTTCATGGCTGAACATGCAACTTCAGTACCCCATTCCTGCTTTCTCACCATACCCCTTGATCCCCCGAGTAGCAAGGACTTCATCTAACTCCCTTTTGAATATATTTATTGAATTGGCCTCAACAACTCTCTGTGGTAGAGAATTCCACAGGTTCACCACTCTCTGGGTGAAGAAGTTTCTCCTCATCTCGGTCCTAAATGGCTCACCCCTTATCCTTAGACTGTGACCCCTGGTTCTGGACTTCCCCAACATCGGGAACAGTCTCCCTGCATCTAACCTGTCTAAACCCGTCAGAATTTTAAACGTTTCTATGAGGTCCCCTCTCATTCTCCTGAACTCCAGTGAATGCAAGCCCAGTTGATCCAGTCTTTCTTGATAGGTCAGTCCTGCCATCCCGGGAATCAGTCTGGTGAACCTTCGCTGCACTCCCTCAATAGCAAGAATGTTCTTCCTCAGGTTAGGAGACCAAAACTGTATACAATACTCCAGGTGTGGCCTCACTAAGGCCCTGTACAACTGTAGCAACACCTCCCTGCCCCTGTACTCAAATCCCCTCGCTATGAAGGCCAACATGCCATTTGCTTTCTTAACCAAGTTGGCATGCTGTACCTGCATAGCAACCTTCAATGACTGATGTACCATGACACCCAGGTCTCGTTGCACCTCCCCTTTTGCTAATCTGTCACCGTTCAGTGAACATTTTTGGCCAAGTAAAACCCTCAGACCGGGCAGGCTGGGAAACATGTGGGCGGATACAGACATTGTGCAGTCTTGGCTCACCAGCGAGACAGGGGCACTGGCCAATGGGGGAAAGGCGCATTCTGGCAGGCCAATCAGGGGTCGAGTCAGGCCTGAAGAGGGGAAATCCTCAACCAATGGGGACTACCCGGCCCAGTTGGAAAACATGACTCATCTACCTAATTAACATGGACAGTGGACAATGGACCATCAGACTTTGAGACACCAATGTGCACTGAAACCATACCCCCTGTCCACACACCTACCGGTACCTGTGACATCTTCTGATGAAATATTCAAAGCTCCCTCCCCGCCCAAACTTACACAATGGACCCACCAGCTGAGTTTGAGCGCGAAAAGGCCAAAATAAACCTCAATTGGATACAAAGATAGGAGCTACGGAACCAGCAGTGAGAGTCAGCTTTTGGGGAGTTTCGCAGGGAACCCTCGCTCTGGGGAAGGTGGGCTTAACTCCAGCAGCGTTTTGCTCAGGAGCCAACCGAGAGGCAAAGAGAAAAAACCGACGCGACATCGAGGAGGAAAACCGAACCGGCCAACAACGTCAAACCCACCCCAGAGGGACGCCCCCCAGCTGAAATAAGTGCCCCCCAGGAGTATAGCCCGAACCCCCTCACAGACTCAATTTAGGATAGGAATTGGTAAGAAGGGTGGAAGAGGGAGGTGTGGTTGTGTGTGAGTGGGATGTTTTAGCCTCTTATCTTCCCCTTCCCTGTTGCGAGATTTTGCGTGTTGTTGAGTGAGATTGTGCCATTGCTGCTATTTATGACCTCTTCCTGTGCTCTCGAACTTGGTGTTTGCTATTCTAAATAAACATTAGCCATTTTGTACTCTTACCCACTGTGTCTGGTACCTCGTTACTCACCCATCCTCATAACTCGCACGTACAGAACCCCAGGGGAGTGTGGATTCGAACCCAAGCTCCCCTTACATCCTGACTCCCCAAAGCCTTCCCACCATCGACGAGGCACAAGTCAGGAGTGTGAGGGAACACTCCCCACTTGCCTGGATGAGTTGCAGCTCCAGCAACACTCGAGAAGCTCGACACCATCCAGGACAAAGCCGCCCGCTCGATGGACCACGCTCCCCACCACCTCCAATACTCACTCCCTCCACCACCTCCAACACTCACTCCCTCCACCACCTCCAACACTCACTCCCTCCACCACCTCCAACACTCACTCCCTCCACCACCTCCAACACTCACTGCCTCCACCACCTCCAACACTCACTCCCTCCACCACCTCCAACACTCACTCCCTCCACCACCTCCAACACTCACTCCCTCCACCACCTCCAACACTCACTGCCTCCACCACCTCCAACACTCACTCCCTCCACCACCTCCAACACTCACTCCCTCCACCACCTCCAACACTCACTCCCTCCACCACCTCCAACACTCACTCCCTCCACCACCTCCAACACTCACTGCCTCCACCACCTCCAACACTCACTGCCTCCACCACCTCCAACACTCACTCCCTCCACCACCTCCAACACTCACTCCCTCCACCACCTCCAACACTCACTCCCTCCACCACCTCCAACACTCACTCCCTCCACCACCTCCAACACTCACTCCCTCCACCACCTCCAACACTCACTGCCTCCACCACCTCCAACACTCACTGCCTCCACCACCTCCAACACTCACTCCCTCCACCACCTCCAACACTCACTCCCTCCACCACCGGCGCACCGTGGCTGCGGTGTGCACCGTCTACAAGATGCACCGCGGCAACTCGCCAAGGCTTCTTCGGCAGCACCTCCCAAACCCGCTGCCTCTACCCGCCTAGAAGGACAAGGGCAGCAGGTCCATGGGAACACCACCCCCTCCACGTTCCCCTCCCAGTCACACACACACACCATCCCTCGACTGGGAAATATATCGGCCGTTCCTTCATCGTGGCTGGGTCACAATCCCGGAACTCCCTCCCTAACAGCACTGTGGGAGCACCTTCACCACACGGACTGCAGCGGTTCAAGAAGGCGGCTCACCACCACCTTCTCAAGTGGCGACGAGCGACGTGCAATAAATGCCGGCCTTGGCCAGCGACCGCCCACATCTCAAACCCGCGACCTCGACCAGGATTGGATCGGGGAGATCGAGAGAGAAACTGTTCCCTCGGGTGGGGGACAGTCCAGAACAAGGGGGGCGTCACCTTCAAATTAGAGCCAGGCCGTTCAGGAGTGATGTCAGGAAACACTTCTTCACACAAAGGGCAGCGGGAATCGGGAACTCACTCCCCCAAAAGGTTGTCGAGGCCGGGGGTCAATTGAAAATTTCAAAACAGAGAACAATAGATTAGTGTTGGGTAAGGGGCATTAAGGGTTACAGAACCAAGGCGCGGAGATGGGGTTAGGTCACAGATTAGCCACAGTCTCACGAAATGGAGGAACGGGCCCGAGGGGCTGAATGGGCCTCCTCCTGTTCCTGTGTAACAGGCTCGAGGGACTGAATGGACCTCCTCCTGTTCCTGTGTAACAGGCTCGAGGGACTGAATGGACCTCCTCCTGTTCCTTTGTAACAGGCTCGAGGGGCTGAATGGGCCTCCTCCTGTTCCCTGTGTAACAGGCTCGAGGGGCTGAATGGGCCTCCTCCTGTTCCTGTGTAACGGGCTCCAGGGGCTGAATGGTACTCCTCCTGTTCCTGTGTAACGGGCTCGAGGGGCTGAATGGGCCTCCTCCTGTTCCTGTGTAACGGGCTCGAGGGGCTGAATGGGCCTCCTCCTGTTCCTGTGTAACAGGCTCCAGGGGCTGAATGGGCCTCCTCCTGTTCCTGTGTAACAGGCTTGAGGGGCTGAATGGGCCTCCTCCTGTTCCTATGTAACAGGCTCCAGGGGCTGAATGGGCCTCCTCCTGTTCCTGTGTAACAGGCTCGAGGGGCTGAATGGTCCTCCTCCTGTTCCTGTGTAACAGGCTCGAGGGGCTGAATGGGCCTCCTCCTGTTCCTGTGTAACAGGCTCGAGGGGCTGAATGGGTCCCCTCCTGTTCCTGTGTAACAGGCTCGAGGGGCTGAATGGGCCTCCTCCTGTTCCTGTGTAACAGGCTCGAGGGGCTGAATGGGCCTCCTCCTGTTCCTGTGTAACAGGCTCGAGGGGCTGAATGGGCCTCCTCCTGTTCCTGTGTAACAGGCTCGAGAGGCTGAATGGGTCTCCTCCTGTTCCTGTGTAACAGGCTCGAGGGGCTGAATAGGCCTCCTCCTGTTCCTGTGTAACAGTCTCGAGGGGCTGAATGGGCCTCTTCCTGTTCCTGTGTAACAGGCTCGAGGGGCTGAATGGGCCTCTTCCTGTTCCTGTGTAACAGGCTCGAGAGGCTGAATGGGTCTCCTCCTGTTCCTAATGTTCTGATAAGAATGAAGACGGACACGCCGAGACAGAGAGACACACACAAACACCCAGACACAGACCCAAACACACACACACACACACAGAGAACCAGACACACACACACACACACACACACAGACCCAGACACACACACACACACACACACAGACCCAGACACAGACCCAGACACACACACACACACACACAGACCCAGACACAGACCCAGACACACACACACACACACAGACCCAGACACAGACCCAGACACAGACCCAGACACACACACACACACACACACACACACACATACACAGACACAGACCCAGACACAGACACACAGACACACACAGACCCAGACACAGACACACAGACACACACAGACCCAGACACAGACCCAGACACACAGACACACACACACACACAGACCCAGACACAGACCCAGACACACACACAGACACACACACACACACACACACACAGACCCAGACACAGACCCAGACACAGACCCAGACACACACACACACACACACAGACCCAGACACAGACCCAGACACACACACAGACACACACACACACACACACAGACCCACACACAGACCCACACACACACACACACACACAGAGAACCAGACACACACACACACACACACACACAGACCCAGACACAGACCCAGACACACACACAGACACACACAGACACACACACACACACACACACACAGACCCAGACACAGACCCAGACACACACACACACACACACACACAGACCCAGACACAGACCCAGACACACACACAGACACACACACACACACACACACACAGACCCACACACAGACCCACACACACACACACACACACAGAGAACCAGACACACACACACACACACACACACAGACCCAGACACACACACACACACACACACAGACCCAGACACAGACCCAGACACACACACACACACACAGACCCAGACACAGACCCAGACACACACACACACACACACACACTCACACACACACACACACACAGACCCACACACACACACACAGACCCAGACACACACACACACACACACACACAGACCCAGACACACACACACACACACACACACACACCCACACACACACACAGACCCACACACAGACCCACACACAGACCCACACACACACACAGACCCAGTTCCCGCCCGGCGAGTACCTGACTGACCTTGTCGGACGCCCCGTGCGGTGAGCAGCCCCGTGCCCCGCGCCCCGCGCTCTCGGCACGGCTGCCATCCTCCCTCCAGCTCTCGTTGTCGGTGATCTCCGCGGAGACGCTGGGGCCCGGGCTCCCGTCGTTGGCGGGCGTCTCGCGGGGTTCCGCCTCCGGGGAAAGGCCCGCGTCCTCCCGGGGAACGCACTCCGAACCCTGCCCCAGGGCCAGGTCGATCATTCCTCTGCTCGTCGCCGATTGGCCGCAGCACGCCGACCTCCGACCTCCGAACCTCCGCCGCTCCCCGGGATTCGGGTGTCACTCCAGCCGACGACCTGCATACACAGCACAAGACGGCCATCGATCAAAGCGATTCTGGCAACGGCTCCCTCAGTACTGCCCCTCCGACAGTGCGGCACTCCCTCAGTACTGCCCCTCCGACAGTGCGGCACTCCCTCAGTACTGCCCCTCCGACAGTGCGGCACTCCCTCAGTACTGCCCCTCCGACAGTGCGGCACTCCCTCAGTACTGCCCCTCCGACAGTGCGGCACTCCCTCAGTACTGCCCCTCCGACAGTGCGGCACTCCCTCAGTACTGCCCCTCCGACAGTGCGGCACTCCCTCAGTACTGCCCCTCCGACAGTGCGGCACTCCCTCAGTACTGCCCCTCCGACAGTGCGGCGCTCCCTCAGTACTGCCCCTCCGACAGTGCAACCAACGCTCCCTCAGTACTGCCCCTCTGACAGTGCGGCGCTCCCTCAGTACTGCCCCTCCGACAGTGCGGTGCTCCCTCAGTACTGCCCCTCCGACAGTGCGGCGCTCCCTCAGTACTGCCCCTCCGACAGTGCGGTGCTCCCTCAGTACTGCCCCTCCGACAGTGCGGCGCTCCCTCAGTACTGCCCCTCCGACAGTGCGGTGCTCCCTCAGTACTGCCCCTCCGACAGTGCGGCGCTCCCTCAGTACTGCCCCTCCGACAGTGCGGTGCTCCCTCAGTACTGCCCCTCCGACAGTGCGGCGCTCCCTCAGTACTGCCCCTCCGACAGTGCGGCGCTCCCTCAGTACTGCCCCTCCGACAGTGCGGCGCTCCCTCAGTACTGCCCCTCCGACAGTGCGGCGCTCCCTCAGTACCGCCCCTCCGACAGTGCGGCGCTCCCTCAGTACTGCCCCTCCGACAGTGGGGCGCTCCCTCAGTACTGCCCCTCCGACAGTGCGGCGTTCCCTCAGTACTGCCCCTCCGACAATGCGGCACTCCCTCAGCACTGCCCCTCCGACAGTGCGGCGCTCCCTCAGTACTGCCCCTCCGACAGTGCGGCACTCCCTCAGTACCGCCCCTCCGACAGTGCGGTGCTCCCTCAGTACTGTCCCTCCGACAGTGCGGCACTCCCTCAGTACCGCCCCTCCGACAGTGCGGCGCTCCCTCAGTACTGCCCCTCCGACAGTGCGGCACTCCTTCAGTACTGCCCCTCTGACAATGCGGCACTCCCTCAGTACTGCCCCTCCAACAGTACGGCACTCCCTCAGTACTGCCCCTCCGACAATGCGGCACTCCCTCAGCACTGCCCCTCCGACAGCGCAGTACGGCGCTCCCTCAGTACTGCCCCTCCGACAGTGCGGTGCTCCCTCAGTACTGCCCCTCCAACAGTACGGCACTCCCTCAGTACTGCCCCTCTGACAATGCGGCACTCCCTCAGTACTGCCCCTCCGACAGCACAGTGCGGCGCTCCCTCAATACTGCCCCTCCAACAGTACGGCACTCCCTCAGTACTGCCCCTCTGACAATGCGGCGCTCCCTCAGTACTGCCCCTCCGACAGTACGGCACTCCCTCAGTACTGCCCCTCTGACAATGCGGCACTCCCTCAGTACTGCCCCTCCAACAGTACGGCATTCCCTCAGTACTGCCCCTCCGACAGTGCGGCACTCCCTCAGCACTGCTCCTCCGACAGCGCAGTACGGCGCTCCCTCAGCATTGCCCCTCCGACAGTGCGGCACTCCCTCAGAATTGCCCCTCCGACAGCGCAGTACGGCACTCCCTCAGTACTGCCCCTCTGACAATGCGGCACTCCCTCAGTACTGCCCCTCCAACAGTACGGCGTTCCCTCAGTACTGCCCCTCCGACAGTGCGGCACTCCCTCAGTACTGCCCCTCCGACAGTACGGCACTCCCTCAGTACTGCCCCTCCGACAGCGCAGTACGGCGCTCCCTCAGCACTGCCCCTCCGACAAGCCCCTATGACCCAGCCTGTCTGAGCAGAGGAAAAGATTGTCGTCAAATTGCAACTAACCTTGGCCCGATATTCTCTCTACTTCCTCCTGAAAAAAGGAGTAAGCTTCTGGAACATCAGGCGATCCGTGTATTTGCAAAACAAAACCAGCACGGCTAGTACGAGCCGATCCTTCCCTCGCTCACTGGGCCCTATCGTGTCCTGCCCCGTGATTATTTGTTTTGCAAATAAACACAGCTCGGTTTCCTGTCTCCTTAGCTCTCGAAGCGATCGCCTCTGTTGAAGGAGTCACATCTCGTTCCACAGAGGACATGCTCAGACTGAGGGCCTTTGACCAGAAAAGAGGACAACATTCGGATAAGTCCCATTTACCAAAGTCAGATCTCCCAACCACGCACAACTCTGGCCTTGTCCCGTTCTCCGGTAAAAAGACAGACCTGCATTCATATAGCGCCTTTGGTGACCACCGGACGTCCCAAAGCGCCTCACAGCCAATGAAGTACTTTTTGGAGTGTGGTCACTGTTGTATTGTGGGAAACGCGGCAGGCAATTTGCGCACAGCAAGCTCCCACACACAGCGATGTGATAATGACCCGGATCATCTGTTTATTGTTATGTTGGTTGAGGGATAAATATTGGCCCCAGGACACCGGGGAGAACTCCCCCTGCTCTTCTTCCAAATAGTGGCCCCGGGATCTTTTACATCCACCTGAGAGGGCAGACGGGGCCTCGGTTTAACGTCTCATCCGAATGACGGCACCTCCGACAGTGCGGCACTCCCTCAGTACCGCCCCTCCGACAGTGCGGCACTCCCTCAGTACCGCCCCTCCGACAGTGCGGCGCTCCCTCAGTACCGCCCCTCCGACAGTGCGGCACTCCCTCAGTACCGCCCCTCCGACAGTGCGGCACTCCCTCAGTACCGCCCCTCCGACAGTGCGGCGCTCCCTCAGTACTGCCCCTCCGACAGTGCGGCGCTCCCTCAGTACCGCCCCTCCGACAGTGCGCCGCTCCCTCAGTACTGCCCCTCCGACAGTGCGGCGCTCCCTCAGTACTGCCCCTCCGACAGTGCGCCGCTCCCTCAGTACTGCCCCTCCGACAGTGCGGCGCTCCCTCAGTACTGCCCCTCCGACAGTGCGGTACTCCCTCAGTACTGCCCCTCCGACAGTGCGGCGCTCCCTCAGTACTGCCCCTCCGACAGTGCGGCGCTCCCTCAGTACTGCCCCTCCGACAGTGCGGCGCTCCCTCAGTACTGCCCCTCCGACAGTGCGGCGCTCCCTCAGTACTGCCCCTCCGACAGTGCGGCGCTCCCTCAGTACTGCCCCTCCGACAGTGCGGTGCTCCCTCAGTACCGCCCCTCCGACAGTGCGGCACTTCCTCAGTACTGCCCCTCCGACAGTGCGGCGCTCCCTCAGTACCGCCCCTCCGACAGTGCGGCGCTCCCTCAGTACTGTCCCTCCGACAGTACGGCGCTCCCTCAGTACTGCCCCTCCGACAGTGCGGCACTCCCTCAGTACTGCCCCTCCGACAGTACGGCGCTCCCTCAGTACCGCCCCTCCGACAGTGCGGCACTCACTCAGTACCGCCCCTCCGACAGTGCGGCGCTCCCTCAGTACTGCCCCTCCGACAGTACGGCGCTCCCTCAGTACCGCCCCTCCGACAGTACGGCGCTCCCTCAGTACCGCCCCTCCGACAGTGCGGCACTCCCTCAGTACTGCCCCTCCGACAGTGCGGCGCTCCCTCAGTACTGCCCCTCCGACAGTACGGCGCTCCCTCAGTACCGCCCCTCCGACAGTGCGGCACTCACTCAGTACCGCCCCTCCGACAGTGCGGCACTCACTCAGTACCGCCCCTCCGACAGTGCGGCACTCCCTCAGTACTGCTCCTCCGGCAGTGCGGCACTCCCTCAGTACTGCCCCTCCGGCAGTGCGGCGCTCCCTCAGTACTGCCCCTGGGAGTGTTAGCCTGGATTTTTGTGCTCGAGTCTGTGGAGTCGGACTTGAACTCACAACCTTCTCATTCAGCGCCTCCCATCTCTGGGTCCACTTACCCCTCCACCCTACCTCACTGACTCATCGCCCTCAGGGTAGAAATACCCTACACTGAAATCGCCAAGCTCAATCTGAGCGACTGCCCCGGGAGGAGAAGGTGTCTATAACCTCCTATCGATAGACTTTGGGTGAAATTACAGGAACATTTTCTGGTCAGGATCCACTGATAGGATCAGGGAATGGGTCAGAACACACCAGTTAACCCAAGCAACGTACACCAATCATTAAAAGCAAACATGCCGGTGCAGCAAGCAGTTAGGAAGGCAAATGGTCTGTTGGCCTTCATTGCGAGAGGGTTTGAGTACAGGAGCAAGGAGGTCTTACTCCAGTTATACCCCTCATCATCATCGGCAGTCCCTCGGAATCGAGGAAGACTTGCTTCCACTCTAAAAGTGAGTTCTCGGGTGACTGAACAGTCCAATACGAGAACCACAGTCCCTGTCACAGGTGGGACAGACAATGGTTGAGGGAAGGGGAGGGTGGGACTGGTTTGCCGCACGCTCCTTCCGCTGCCTGCGCTTGCTTTCTGCACGCTCTCGGCGACGAGACTCGAGGTGCTCAGCGCCCTCCCGGATGCACTTCCTCCACTTAGGGCTGTCTGGTCTTTGGGCCAGGGACTCCCAGGTGTCGGTGGGGATGTTGCACTTTATCAGGGAGGCTTTGAGGGTGGTCCCTTGTAACGTTTCCTCTGCCCACCTGGGGCTCGCTTGCCGTGTAGGAGTTCCGAGTAGAGCGCTCGCTTTGGGAGTCTCGTGTCTGGGGGACCATGCGGACAATGTGGCCCTGCCCAGCGGAGCTGGTCGAGTGTGGTCAGTGCTTCGATGCTGGAGATGTTGGCCTGGTCGAGGACGCTAACGTTGGTGCGTCTGTCCTCCCGGGGGATTTGTAGGATCTTGCGGAGACCTCGTTGGTGGTATTTCAGTTATACAGGGCCTTGGTGAGACCACAATTGGACTATTGTGTGCAATTTTGGTCTCCTTACCTAAAAAAGGATACACTTGCCATAGAGGGAGTGCAGCGAAGGTTCACCAGACTGGGGGAGTTAGGGTACTGGAGGGATGGTCTTCGATGGGGGTGTTCAGGAACATAGAAACATAGAAAATAGATGCAGGAGCAGGCCGTTCAGCCCTTCGAGCCTGCACCACCATTTAATAAGATCATGACTGATCATTCCCTCAGTACCCCATTCCTGCTTTCTCTCCATACCCCTTGATCCCTTTAGCCGTAAAGGCTACATCTAACTCCCTTTTGAATATATCTAACGAATTGGCCTCAACAACTCTCTGCGGTAGAGAATTCCACAGGTTCACCACTCTCTGGGTGAAGAAGTTTCTCCTCATCTCGGTCCTAAATGGCTTACCCCTTATCCTTAGACTGTGACCCCTGGTTCTGGACTTCCCCAACATCGGGAACATTCTCCCTGCAACTAACCTGTCCAGTCCCGTCAGAATTGTATATGTTTAAGTATAATGTGGATAAATGTGAGGTTATCCACTTTGGTGGTAAAAACAGAGAGACAGACTATTATCTGAATGGTCTGAGGGTTTTACTTGGCCAAAAATGTTCACTGAACGGTGTCAGATTAGGAAAAGGGGAGGTGCAACGAGACCTGGGTGTCATGGTACATCAGTCATTGAAGGTTGGCATGCAGGTACAGCAGGTGGTTAAGAAAGCAAATGGCATGTTGGCATTCATAGCGAGGGGATTTGAGTACAGGGGCAGGGAGGTGTTACTACAGTTGTACAGGGCCTTGGTGAGGCCACACCTGGAGTATTGTGTACAGTTTTGGTCTCCTAACTTGAGGAAGGACATTCTTGCTATTGAGGGAGTGCAGCGAAGGTTCACCAGACTGATTCCCGGGATGGTGGGACTGACCTATCAAGAAAGACTGGATCAACTGGGCTTGTATTCACTGGAGTTCAGAAGAGTGAGAGGGGACCTCATAGAAACGTTTAAAATTCTGACGGGTTTGGACAGGTTGGATGCAGGAAGAATGTTCCCGATGTTGGGGAAGTCCAGAACCAGGGGTCACAGTCTAAGGATAAGGGGTAAGCCATTTAGGACCGAGATGAGGAGAAACTTCTTCACCCAGAGAGTGGTGAACCTGTGGAATTCTCTACCACAGAGAGTTGTTGAGGCCAATTCACTAAATATATTCAAAAGGGAGTTAGATGAAGTCCTTACTACTAGGGGGATCAAGGGGTATGGCGAGAGAGCAGGAATGGGGTACTGAAGTTGCATGTTCAGCCATGAACTCATTGAATGGCGGTGCAGGCTAGAAGGGCCGAATGGCCTACTCCTGCACCTATTTTCTATGTTTCTATGTTTCTATGAGATCCCCTCTCATTCTTCTAAATTCCAGTGAATACAAGCCCAGTTGATCCAGTCTTTCTTCATATGTCAGTCCTGCCATCCCGGGAATCAGTCTGGTGAACCTTCACTGCACTCTCTCAATAGCAAGAACGTCCTTCCTCAGATTAGGAGACCAAAACTGTACACAATATTCAAGGTGTGGTCTCACCAAGGCCCTGTACAACTGCAGTAAGACTAAATATATTCAAAAGAGAGTTAGATGAAGTCCTTACTACTCAGGGGATCAAGGGGTATGGCGAGAAAGCAGGAAGGGGGTACTGAAGTTGCATGTTCAGCCATGAACTCATTGAATGGTGGTGCAGGCTAGAAGGGCTGAATGGTCTGCTCCTGCACCTATTTTCTATGTTTCTATGTTTCTATGACCTCCCTGCTCCGATACTCAAATCCTCTCGCTATGAAGGCCAACATGCCATTTGCCTTCTTCACCGCCTGCTGTACCTGCATGTCAACTTTCAATGATTGATGTACCATGACACCCAGGTCTCGTTGCACCTCCCCTTTTCCTAATCTGTCACAATTCAGATAATATTCTGCCTTTCTGTTTTTGCCTCCAAAGTGCATAACCTCATATTTATCCACATGATACTGCATCTGGAGGGATGGGCTTCAATGGGAGAGTTAGGATACTGGAGGGATAGGCTTCGATGGGAGAGTTAGGGGACTGGAGGGGTGGGCTTCGATGGGGGAGTTAAGGGACTGGAGGGATGGGCTTCGATGGGAGAGTTAAGGGACTGGAGGGATGAGCTTCGATGGGGGAGTTAGGGTACTGGAGGGGTGGGCTTCGATGGGAGAGTTAAGGGACTGGAGGGATGGGCTTCGATGGGGGAATTAGGGGACGGGAGGGATGGGCTTCGATGGGAGAGTTAGGGGACTGGAGGGATGGGCTTCGATGGGAGAGTTAAGGGACTGGAGGGATGGGCTTCGATGGGAGAGTTAGGGGACGGGAGGGATGGGCTTCGATGGGAGAGTTAGGGGATGGGAGGGATGGGCTTCGATGGGAGAGTTAGGGGACGGGAGGGATGGGCTTCAATGGGGGAGTTAGGGGACGGGAGGGATGGGCTTCGATGGGAGAGTTAGGGGACGGGAGGGATGGGCTTCGATGGGGGAGTTAGGGGACTGGAGGATGGGCTTCGATGGGAGAGTTAGGGGACTGGAGGGATGGGCTTCGATGGGAGAGTTAGGGGACTGGAGGGATGGGCTTCGATGGGGGAGTTCAGGTACGGGAGGGATGGGCTTCGATGGGGGAGTTAGGGGACGGGAGGGATGGGCTTCGATGGGAGAGTTAGGGGACGGGAAGGATGGGCTTCCATGGGAGAGTTAGGGGACTGGAGGGATGGGCTTCGATGGGAGAGTTAGGGGATGGGAGGGATGGGCTTCGATGGGAGAGTTAGGGGACTGGAGGATGGGCTTCGATGGGAGAGTTAGGGGACGGGAAGGATGGGCTTCCATGGGAGAGTTAGGGGACTGGAGGGATGGGCTTCGATGTGAGAGTTAGGGGATGGGAGGGATGGGCTTCGATGGGAGAGTTAGGGGACGGGAAGGATGGGCTTCGATGGGAGAGTTAGGGGATGGGAGGGATGGGCTTCGATGGGGGAGTTAGGGGACTGGAGGATGGGCTTCGATGGGAGAGTTAGGGGACGGGAAGGATGGGCTTCGATGGGGGAGTTAGGGGATGGGAGGGATGGGCTTCGATGGGAGAGTTAGGGGATGGGAGGGATGGGCTTCGATGGGAGAGTTAGGGGACTGGAGGATGGGCTTCGATGGGAGAGTTAGGGGACGGGAAGGATGGGCTTCCATGGGAGAGTTAGGGGACTGGAGGGATGGGCTTCGATGGGGGAGTTCAGGTACGGGAGGGATGGGCTTCGATGGGGGAGTTAGGGGACGGGAGGGATGGGCTTCGATGGGAGAGTTAGGGGACGGGAAGGATGGGCTTCCATGGGAGAGTTAGGGGACTGGAGGGATGGGCTTCGATGGGAGAGTTAGGGGATGGGAGGGATGGGCTTCGATGGAAGAGTTAGGGGACTGGAGGATGGGCTTCGATGGTAGAGTTAGGGGACGGGAGGGATGGGCTTCGATGGGAGAGTTAGGGGACTGGAGGATGGGCTTCGATGGGAGAGTTAGGGGACGGGAGGGATGGGCTTCGATGGGAGAGTTAGGGGACTGGAGGATGGGCTTCGATGGGAGAGTTAGGGGACGGGAGGGATGGGCTTCGATGGGAGAGTTAGGGGACTGGAGGATGGGCTTCGATGGGAGAGTTAGGGGACGGGAGGGATGGGCTTCTATGGGGGAGTTAGGGGACTGGAGGATGGGCTTCGATGGGGGAGTTAGGGGACTGGAGGATGGGCTTCGATGGGAGAGTTAGGGGACGGGAAGGATGGGCTTCGATGGGGGAGTTAGGGGACTGGAGGATGGGCTTCGATGGGAGAGTTAGGGGACGGGAGGGATGAGCTTCGATGGGGGAGTTAGGGGACGGGAGGGATGGGCTTCGAAGGGGGAGTTAGGGAACGGGAGGGATGGGCTTCGATGGGGGAGTTAGTGTACGGGAGGGATGGGCTTCGATGGGAGAGTTAGGGGACTGGAGGATGGGCTTCGATGGGGGAGTTAGGGGACTGGAGGATGGGCTTCGATAGGAGAGTTAGGGGACTGGAGGGATGGGCTTCGATGGGAGAGTTAGGGGACGGGAGGGATGGGGGAGTTAGGGGACTGGAAGGATGGGCTTCGATGGGGGAGTTAGGGGACGGGAGGGATGGGCTTCGATGGGGAAGTTAGGGGACGGGAGGGATGGGCTTCGATGGGGGAGTTAGGGGACGGGAGGGATGGGCTTCGATGGGGGAGTTAGGGGACGGGATGGATGGGCTTCGATGGGAGAGTTCGAGGACTGGAGGGATGGGCTTCGATGGGGGAGTTAGGGGACGGGAGGGATGGGCTTCGATGGGAGAGTTCGAGGACTGGAGGGATGGGCTTCGATGGGGGAGTTAGGGTACTGGAGGGATGGGCTTCGATGGGGGAGTTAGGGGACGGGAGGGATGGGCTTCGATGGGGGAGTTAGGGGATGGGAGGGATGGGCTTCGATGGGAGAGTTCGAGGACTGGAAGGATGGGCTTCGATGGGGGAGTTAGGGGACTGGAGGGATGGGCTTCGATGGGGGAGTTAGGGGACGGGAGGGATGGGCTTCGATGGGAGAGTTAGGGGACGGGAGGGATGGGCTTCGATGGGGGAGTTAGGGGACTGGAGGATGGGCTTCGATGGGAGAGTTAGGGGACTGGAGGGATGGGCTTCGATGGGAGAGTTAGGGGACTGGAGGGATGGGCTTCGAGGGGGAGTTCAGGTACGGGAGGGATGGGCTTCGATGGGGGAGTTAGGGGACGGGAGGGATGGGCTTCGATGGGAGAGTTAGGGGACGGGAAGGATGGGCTTCCATGGGAGAGTTAGGGGACTGGAGGGATGGGCTTCGATGGGAGAGTTAGGGGATGGGAGGGATGGGCTTCGATGGGAGAGTTAGGGGACTGGAGGATGGGCTTCGATGGGAGAGTTAGGGGACGGGAAGGATGGGCTTCCATGGGAGAGTTAGGGTACTGGAGGTATGGGCTTCGATGTGAGAGTTAGGGGATGGGAGGGATGGGCTTCGATGGGAGAGTTAGGGGACGGGAGGGATGGGCTTCGATGGGAGAGTTAGGGGATGGGAGGGATGGGCTTCGATGGGGGAGTTAGGGGACTGGAGGATGGGCTTCGATGGGAGAGTTAGGGGACGGGAAGGATGGGCTTCGATGGGGGAGTTAGGGGACTGGAGGGATGGGCTTCGATGGGGGAGTTAGGGGACGGGAGGGATGGGCTTCGATGGGGGAGTTAGGGGATGGGAGGGATGGGCTTCGATGGGAGAGTTAGGGGATGGTAGGGATGGGCTTCGATGGGAGAGTTAGGGGACTGGAGGATGGGCTTCGATGGGAGAGTTAGGGGACGGGAAGGATGGGCTTCCATGGGAGAGTTAGGGGACTGGAGGGATGGGCTTCGATGGGGAGTTCAGGTACGGGAGGGATGGGCTTCGAAGGGGGAGTTAGGGAACGGGAGGGATGGGCTTCGATGGGGGAGTTAGTGTACGGGAGGGATGGGCTTCGATGGGAGAGTTAGGGGACTGGAGGATGGGCTTCGATGGGGGAGTTAGGGGACTGGAGGATGGGCTTCGATAGGAGAGTTAGGGGACTGGAGGGATGGGCTTCGATGGGAGAGTTAGGGTACGGGAGGGATGGGTTTCGATGGGTGATTTAGGGGACTGGAGGGATGGGCTTCGATGGGGGAGTTAGGGGACTGGAGGGATGGGCTTCGATGGGGGAGTTAGGGGACTGGAGGGATGGGCTTCGATGGGAGAGTTAGGGGACTGGAGGGATGGGCTTCGATGGGAGGGTTAGGGGACTGGAGGGATGGGCTTCGATGCGAGAGTTAGGGGACTGGAGGGATGGGCTTCGATGGGGGAGTTAGGGGACTGGAGGGATGGGCTTCGATGGGAGAGTTAGGGGACTGGAGGGATGGGCTTCGATGGGAGAGTTAGGGGACTGGAGGGATGGGCTTCGATGGGAGAGTTAGGGGACGGGAGGGATGGGGGAGTTAGGGGACTGGAAGGATGGGCTTCGATGGGGGAGTTAGGGGACGGGAGGGATGGGCTTCGATGGGGAAGTTAGGGGACGGGAGGGATGGGCTTCGATGGGGGAGTTAGGGGACGGGAGGGATGGGCTTCGATGGGGGAGTTAGGGGACGGGATGGATGGGCTTCGATGGGAGAGTTCGAGGACTGGAGGGATGGGCTTCGATGGGGGAGTTAGGGGACGGGAGGGATGGGCTTCGATGGGAGAGTTCGAGGACTGGAGGGATGGGCTTCGATGGGGGAGTTAGGGTACTGGAGGGATGGGCTTCGATGGGGGAGTTAGGGGACGGGAGGGATGGGCTTCGATGGGGGAGTTAGGGGATGGGAGGGATGGGCTTCGATGGGAGAGTTCGAGGACTGGAAGGATGGGCTTCGATGGGGGAGTTAGGGGACTGGAGGGATGGGCTTCGATGGGGGAGTTAGGGGACGGGAGGGATGGGCTTCGATGGGAGAGTTAGGGGACGGGAGGGATGGGCTTCGATGGGGGAGTTAGGGGACTGGAGGATGGGCTTCGATGGGAGAGTTAGGGGACTGGAGGGATGGGCTTCGATGGGAGAGTTAGGGGACTGGAGGGATGGGCTTCGAGGGGGAGTTCAGGTACGGGAGGGATGGGCTTCGATGGGGGAGTTAGGGGACGGGAGGGATGGGCTTCGATGGGAGAGTTAGGGGACGGGAAGGATGGGCTTCCATGGGAGAGTTAGGGGACTGGAGGGATGGGCTTCGATGGGAGAGTTCGAGGACTGGAGGGATGGGCTTCGATGGGAGAGTTAGGGGACTGGAGGGATGGGCTTCGATGGGAGAGTTAGGGGACGGGAGGGATGGGGGAGTTAGGGGACTGGAAGGATGGGCTTCGATGGGGGAGTTAGGGGACGGGAGGGATGGGCTTCGATGGGGAAGTTAGGGGACGGGAGGGATGGGCTTCGATGGGGGAGTTAGGGGACGGGAGGGATGGGCTTCGATGGGGGAGTTAGGGGACGGGATGGATGGGCTTCGATGGGAGAGTTCGAGGACTGGAGGGATGGGCTTCGATGGGGGAGTTAGGGGACGGGAGGGATGGGCTTCGATGGGAGAGTTCGAGGACTGGAGGGATGGGCTTCGATGGGGGAGTTAGGGTACTGGAGGGATGGGCTTCGATGGGGGAGTTAGGGGACGGGAGGGATGGGCTTCGATGGGGGAGTTAGGGGATGGGAGGGATGGGCTTCGATGGGAGAGTTCGAGGACTGGAGGGATGGGCTTCGATGGGGGAGTTAGGGGACTGGAGGGATGGGCTTCGATGGGGGAGTTAGGGGACGGGAGGGATGGGCTTCGATGGGAGAGTTAGGGGACGGGAGGGATGGGCTTCGATGGGGGAGTTAGGGGACTGGAGGATGGGCTTCGATGGGAGAGTTAGGGGACTGGAGGGATGGGCTTCGATGGGAGAGTTAGGGGACTGGAGGGATGGGCTTCGATGGGGGAGTTCAGGTACGGGAGGGATGGGCTTCGATGGGGGAGTTAGGGGACGGGAGGGATGGGCTTCGATGGGAGAGTTAGGGGACGGGAAGGATGGGCTTCCATGGGAGAGTTAGGGGACTGGAGGGATGGGCTTCGATGGGAGAGTTAGGGGATGGGAGGGATGGGCTTCGATGGGAGAGTTAGGGGACTGGAGGATGGGCTTCGATGGGAGAGTTAGGGGACGGGAAGGATGGGCTTCCATGGGAGAGTTAGGGGACTGGAGGTATGGGCTTCGATGTGAGAGTTAGGGGATGGGAGGGATGGGCTTCGATGGGAGAGTTAGGGGACTGGAGGATGGGCTTCGATGGGAGAGTTAGGGGACGGGAAGGATGGGCTTCCATGGGAGAGTTAGGGGACTGGAGGGATGGGCTTCGATGGGAGAGTTAGGGGATGGGAGGGATGGGCTTCGATGGGAGAGTTAGGGGACGGGAGGATGGGCTTCGATGGTAGAGTTAGGGGACGGGAGGGATGGGCTTCGATGGGAGAGTTAGGGGACTGGAGGATGGGCTTCGATGGGAGAGTTAGGGGACGGGAGGGATGGGCTTCGATGGGAGAGTTAGGGGACTGGAGGATGGGCTTCGATGGGAGAGTTAGGGGACGGGAGGGATGGGCTTCGATGGGAGAGTTAGGGGACTGGAGGATGGGCTTCGATGGGAGAGTTAGGGGACGGGAGGGATGGGCTTCTATGGGGGAGTTAGGGGACTGGAGGATGGGCTTCGATGGGGGAGTTAGGGGACTGGAGGATGGGCTTCGATGGGAGAGTTAGGGGACGGGAAGGATGGGCTTCGATGGGGGAGTTAGGGGACTGGAGGATGGGCTTCGATGGGAGAGTTAGGGGACGGGAGGGATGAGCTTCGATGGGGGAGTTAGGGGACGGGAGGGATGGGCTTCGAAGGGGGAGTTAGGGAACGGGAGGGATGGGCTTCGATGGGGGAGTTAGTGTACGGGAGTGATTGGCTTCGATGGGAGAGTTAGGGGACTGGAGGATGGGCTTCGATGGGGGAGTTAGGGGACTGGAGGATGGGCTTCGATAGGAGAGTTAGGGGACTGGAGGGATGGGCTTCGATGGGAGAGTTAGGGTACGGGAGGGATGGGTTTCGATGGGTGATTTAGGGGACTGGAGGGATGGGCTTCGATGGGGGAGTTAGGGGACTGGAGGGATGGGCTTCGATGGGGGAGTTAGGGGACTGGAGGGATGGGCTTCGATGGGAGAGTTAGGGGACTGGAGGGATGGGCTTCGATGGGAGGGTTAGGGGACTGGAGGGATGGGCTTCGATGCGAGAGTTAGGGGACTGGAGGGATGGGCTTCGATGGGGGAGTTAGGGGACTGGAGGGATGGGCTTCGATGGGAGAGTTAGGGGACTGGAGGGATGGGCTTCGATGGGAGAGTTAGGGGACTGGAGGGATGGGCTTCGATGGGAGAGTTAGGGGACGGGAGGGATGGGGGAGTTAGGGGACTGGAAGGATGGGCTTCGATGGGGGAGTTAGGGGACGGGAGGGATGGGCTTCGATGGGGAAGTTAGGGGACGGGAGGGATGGGCTTCGATGGGGGAGTTAGGGGACGGGAGGGATGGGCTTCGATGGGGGAGTTAGGGGACGGGATGGATGGGCTTCGATGGGAGAGTTCGAGGACTGGAGGGATGGGCTTCGATGGGGGAGTTAGGGGACGGGAGGGATGGGCTTCGATGGGAGAGTTCGAGGACTGGAGGGATGGGCTTCGATGGGGGAGTTAGGGTACTGGAGGGATGGGCTTCGATGGGGGAGTTAGGGGACGGGAGGGATGGGCTTCGATGGGGGAGTTAGGGGATGGGAGGGATGGGCTTCGATGGGAGAGTTCGAGGACTGGAGGGATGGGCTTCGATGGGGGAGTTAGGGGACTGGAGGGATGGGCTTCGATGGGGGAGTTAGGGGACGGGAGGGATGGGCTTCGATGGGAGAGTTAGGGGACGGGAGGGATGGGCTTCGATGGGGGAGTTAGGGGACTGGAGGATGGGCTTCGATGGGAGAGTTAGGGGACTGGAGGGATGGGCTTCGATGGGAGAGTTAGGGGACTGGAGGGATGGGCTTCGAGGGGGAGTTCAGGTACGGGAGGGATGGGCTTCGATGGGGGAGTTAGGGGACGGGAGGGATGGGCTTCGATGGGAGAGTTAGGGGACGGGAAGGATGGGCTTCCATGGGAGAGTTAGGGGACTGGAGGGATGGGCTTCGATGGGAGAGTTAGGGGATGGGAGGGATGGGCTTCGATGGGAGAGTTAGGGGACTGGAGGATGGGCTTCGATGGGAGAGTTAGGGGACGGGAAGGATGGGCTTCCATGGGAGAGTTAGAGTACTGGAGGTATGGGCTTCGATGTGAGAGTTAGGGGATGGGAGGGATGGGCTTCGATGGGAGAGTTAGGGGACGGGAGGGATGGGCTTCGATGGGAGAGTTAGGGGATGGGAGGGATGGGCTTCGATGGGGGAGTTAGGGGACTGGAGGATGGGCTTCGATGGGAGAGTTAGGGGACGGGAAGGATGGGCTTCGATGGGGGAGTTAGGGGACTGGAGGGATGGGCTTCGATGGGGGAGTTAGGGGACGGGAGGGATGGGCTTCGATGGGGGAGTTAGGGGATGGGAGGGATGGGCTTCGATGGGAGAGTTAGGGGATGGGAGGGATGGGCTTCGATGGGAGAGTTAGGGGACTGGAGGATGGGCTTCGATGGGAGAGTTAGGGGACGGGAAGGATGGGCTTCCATGGGAGAGTTAGGGGACTGGAGGGATGGGCTTCGATGGGGGAGTTCAGGTACGGGAGGGATGGGCTTCGAAGGGGGAGTTAGGGAACGGGAGGGATGGGCTTCGATGGGGGAGTTAGTGTACGGGAGGGATGGGCTTCGATGGGAGAGTTAGGGGACTGGAGGATGGGCTTCGATGGGGGAGTTAGGGGACTGGAGGATGGGCTTCGATAGGAGAGTTAGGGGACTGGAGGGATGGGCTTCGATGGGAGAGTTAGGGTACGGGAGGGATGGGTTTCGATGGGTGATTTAGGGGACTGGAGGGATGGGCTTCGATGGGGGAGTTAGGGGACTGGAGGGATGGGCTTCGATGGGGGAGTTAGGGGACTGGAGGGATGGGCTTCGATGGGAGAGTTAGGGGACTGGAGGGATGGGCTTCGATGGGAGGGTTAGGGGACTGGAGGGATGGGCTTCGATGCGAGAGTTAGGGGACTGGAGGGATGGGCTTCGATGGGGGAGTTAGGGGACTGGAGGGATGGGCTTCGATGGGAGAGTTAGGGGACTGGAGGGATGGGCTTCGATGGGAGAGTTAGGGGACTGGAGGGATGGGCTTCGATGGGAGAGTTAGGGGACGGGAGGGATGGGGGAGTTAGGGGACTGGAAGGATGGGCTTCGATGGGGGAGTTAGGGGACGGGAGGGATGGGCTTCGATGGGGAAGTTAGGGGACGGGAGGGATGGGCTTCGATGGGGGAGTTAGGGGACGGGAGGGATGGGCTTCGATGGGGGAGTTAGGGGACGGGATGGATGGGCTTCGATGGGAGAGTTCGAGGACTGGAGGGA
This sequence comes from Pristiophorus japonicus, assembly GCF_044704955.1. NCBI lineage: Eukaryota > Metazoa > Chordata > Chondrichthyes > Pristiophoridae > Pristiophorus > Pristiophorus japonicus. Next base: position 9,927,260 of record NC_092007.1, on the reverse strand, counting down.
TGGGCTTCGATGGGGGAGTTAGGGGACGGGAGGGATGGGCTTCGATGGGAGAGTTCGAGGACTGGAGGGATGGGCTTCGATGGGGGAGTTAGGGTACTGGAGGGATGGGCTTCGATGGGGGAGTTAGGGGACGGGAGGGATGGGCTTCGATGGGGGAGTTAGGGGATGGGAGGGATGGGCTTCGATGGGAGAGTTCGAGGACTGGAGGGATGGGCTTCGATGGGGGAGTTAGGGGACTGGAGGGATGGGCTTCGATGGGGGAGTTAGGGGACGGGAGGGATGGGCTTCGATGGGAGAGTTAGGGGACGGGAGGGATGGGCTTCGATGGGGGAGTTAGGGGACTGGAGGATGGGCTTCGATGGGAGAGTTAGGGGACTGGAGGGATGGGCTTCGATGGGAGAGTTAGGGGACTGGAGGGATGGGCTTCGATGGGGGAGTTCAGGTACGGGAGGGATGGGCTTCGATGGGGGAGTTAGGGGACGGGAGGGATGGGCTTCGATGGGAGAGTTAGGGGACGGGAAGGATGGGCTTCCATGGGAGAGTTAGGGGACTGGAGGGATGGGCTTCGATGGGAGAGTTAGGGGATGGGAGGGATGGGCTTCGATGGGAGAGTTAGGGGACTGGAGGATGGGCTTCGATGGGAGAGTTAGGGGACGGGAAGGATGGGCTTCCATGGGAGAGTTAGGGGACTGGAGGTATGGGCTTCGATGTGAGAGTTAGGGGATGGGAGGGATGGGCTTCGATGGGAGAGTTAGGGGACGGGAGGGATGGGCTTCGATGGGAGAGTTAGGGGATGGGAGGGATGGGCTTCGATGGGGGAGTTAGGGGACTGGAGGATGGGCTTCGATGGGAGAGTTAGGGGACGGGAAGGATGGGCTTCGATGGGGGAGTTAGGGGACTGGAGGGATGGGCTTCGATGGGGGAGTTAGGGGACGGGAGGGATGGGCTTCGATGGGGGAGTTAGGGGATGGGAGGGATGGGCTTCGATGGGAGAGTTAGGGGATGGGAGGGATGGGCTTCGATGGGAGAGTTAGGGGACTGGAGGATGGGCTTCGATGGGAGAGTTAGGGGACGGGAAGGATGGGCTTCCATGGGAGAGTTAGGGGACTGGAGGGATGGGCTTCGATGGGGGAGTTCAGGTACGGGAGGGATGGGCTTCGATGGGGGAGTTAGGGGACGGGAGGGATGGGCTTCGATGGGAGAGTTAGGGGACGGGAAGGATGGGCTTCCATGGGAGAGTTAGGGGACTGGAGGGATGGGCTTCGATGGGAGAGTTAGGGGATGGGAGGGATGGGCTTCGATGGGAGAGTTAGGGGACTGGAGGATGGGCTTCGATGGTAGAGTTAGGGGACGGGAGGGATGGGCTTCGATGGGAGAGTTAGGGGACTGGAGGGATGGGCTTCGATGGGAGAGTTAGGGGACTGGAGAATGGGCTTCGATGGGAGAGTTAGGGGACGGGAGGGATGGGCTTCGATGGGAGAGTTAGGGGACTGGAGGATGGGCTTCGATGGGAGAGTTAGGGGACGGGAGGGATGGGCTTCGATGGGAGAGTTAGGGGACTGGAGGATGGGCTTCGATGGGAGAGTTAGGGGACGGGAGGGATGGGCTTCGATGGGGGAGTTAGGGGACTGGAGGATGGGCTTCGATGGGGGAGTTAGGGGACTGGAGGATGGGCTTCGATGGGAGAGTTAGGGGACGGGAAGGATGGGCTTCGATGGGGGAGTTAGGGGACTGGAGGATGGGCTTCGATGGGAGAGTTAGGGGACGGGAGGGATGGGCTTCGATGGGGGAGTTAGGGGACGGGAGGGATGGGCTTCGAAGGGGGAGTTAGGGAACGGGAGGGATGGGCTTCGATGGGGTAGTTAGTGTACGGGAGGGATGGGCTTCGATGGGAGAGTTAGGGGACTGGAGGATGGGCTTCGATGGGGGAGTTAGGGGACTGGAGGATGGGCTTCGATAGGAGAGTTAGGGGACTGGAGGGATGGGCTTCGATGGGAGAGTTAGGGTACGGGAGGGATGGGTTTCGATGGGTGATTTAGGGGACTGGAGGGATGGGCTTCGATGGGGGAGTTAGGGGACTGGAGGGATGGGCTTCGATGGGAGAGTTAGGGGACGGGAGGGATGGGGGAGTTAGGGGACTGGAAGGATGGGCTTCGATGGGGGAGTTAGGGGACGGGAGGGATGGGCTTCGATGGGGAAGTTAGGGGACGGGAGGGATGGGCTTCGATGGGGGAGTTAGGGGACGGGAGGGATGGGCTTCGATGGGGGAGTTAGGGGACGGGATGGATGGGCTTCGATGGGAGAGTTCGAGGACTGGAGGGATGGGCTTCGATGGGGGAGTTAGGGGACGGGAGGGATGGGCTTCGATGGGAGAGTTCGAGGACTGGAGGGATGGGCTTCGATGGGGGAGTTAGGGTACTGGAGGGATGGGCTTCGATGGGGGAGTTAGGGGACGGGAGGGATGGGCTTCGATGGGAGAGTTAGGGGACGGGAGGGATGGGCTTCGATGGGAGAGTTAGGGGACGGGAGGGATGGGCTTCGATGGGGGAGTTAGGGGACTGGAGGGATGGGCTTCGATGGGAGAGTTAGGGGACTGGAGGGATGGGCTTCGATGGGGGAGTTAGGGGACGGGAGGGATGGGCTTCGATGGGGGAGTTAGAGGACTGGAGGGATGGGCTTCGATGGGCTGAGTAGCATTTTCCCACAGTCATTATTAAAAGCAGGTCTGTGAATCCTTTCCGGAGAGCTGGCTGTATCTGCAAATAAAATCTGGATAAACTGGTTGATTGAGTCAGAGGGAGTGAGCGAGATTGTGAGTGAAGAAGCAGTCAGCAGTTATCAGTGACGCCTTTGATAACACCACCTGGGAGAACCACTCCACGTACCCTCGGGCTCCTCTGTCACCTGCCCTTGTTTAAAACCGGCCGGTCCATGTCTGTCACTCACCCTCCCCCGAGGTTTCACAGGGTTCAGCTCATCTCTGTCGCAAGACCTCGAAAGCTTGCTTTCACTTGCAACTCTCACAGAGCTGCCTTTCACCCAGTCTCCCGATCTATCCTTCGAACCTTCTGCTTCACACCAATAACAAACAGAATTCATATAGCGCCTTTCACCACCTCAGGACGTCCCAAAACGCCTCGCAGCCCAATGGCGTACATTTTTTGGAGTTTAGTCACTGTTGTATTGTGGGAATCGCGGCAGCCAATTTGCGCACAGCAATCTCCCACACACAGCGATGTGATAATGACCCAGATCACATCTGTTTTTGTTATGTTGATTGAGGGATAAATATTGGCCCCAGGACACCGGGGAGAACTCCCCCTGCTCTTCTTCCAAATAGTGGCCCCGGGATCTTTTACATCCACCTGAGAGGGCAGACGGGGCCTCAGTTTAATGTCTCATCCGAAAAACGGCACCTCCGACAGTATGGCGCTCCCTCAGTACTGCCCCTCCGACAGTGCGGCGCTCCCTCAGTACTGCCCCTCCAACAGTGCGGCGCTCCCTCAGTACTGCCCCTCCGACAGTGCGGCACTCCCTCAGTACTGCCCCTCCGACAGTGCGGTGCTCTCTCAGTACTGCCCCTCCGACAGTGCGGCGCTCCCTCAGTACTGCCCCTCCAACAGTGCGGCGCTCCCTCAGTACTGCCCCTCCGACAGTGCGGCACTCCCTCAGTACTGCCCCTCCGACAGTGCGGCGCTCCCTCAGTACTGCCCCTCCGACAGTGCGGCGCTCCCTCAGTGCTGCCCCTCTGACAGTGCGGCGCTCCCTCAGTACCACCCCTCCGACAGTGCGGTGCTCTCTCAGTACCGCCCCTCCGACAGTGCGGTGCTCTCTCAGTACTGCCCCTCCGACAGTGCAGCGCTCCCTCAGTACTGCCCCTCCGACAGTGCGGCGTTCCCTCAGTACCGCCCCTCCGACAGTGCGGCGCTCCCTCAGTACTGCCCCTCCGACAGTGCGGTGCTCCCTCAGTACTGCCCCTCCGACAGTGCGGTGCTCCCTCAGTACTGCCCCTCCGACAGTGCGGCGTTCCCTCAGTACTGCCCCTCCGACAGTGCGGCGCTCCCTCAGTACTGCCCCTCCGACAATGTGGCGCTCCCTCAGAGAGCGGGGCAGTGGGATTAGTTTGGGGATTGATACAGGGGAATGGGGAGAGAGCGGGGCAGTGGGATTAGTTTGGGGATTGACACAGGGGTATGGGGAGAGAGCGGGGCTGTGGGATTAGTTTGGGGATTGATACAGGGCTATGGGGAGAGAGCGGGGCAGTGGGATTAGTTTGGGGATTGATACAGGGCTATGGGGAGAGAGCGGGGCAGTGGGTATAGTTTGGGGATTGGGACGGGCCTATGGGGAGAGAGCGGGGCAGTGGGATTAGTTTGGGGATTGGGACGGGCCTATGGGGAGAGAGCGGGGCAGTGGGATTAGTTTGGGGATTGGGATGGGGCTATGGGAAGAGAGCGGGGCAGTGGGATTAGTTTGGGGATTGGGATGGGCCTATGGGGAGAGAGCGGGGCAGTGGGATTAGTTTGGGGATTGGGATGGGCCTATGGGGAGAGAGCGGGGCAGTGGGATTAGTTTGGGGATTGGGACGGGCCTATGGGGAGAGAGCGGGGCAGTGGGATTAGTTTGGGATTGGTCTAGTGAGGAGCTAGCGTGCAGACGAGGGGCTGAATGGTCTCCTGCCTTGCTGCAAACAGCGAGACACCAATCTCCTATCCAGCATCTACGCCAACCATCTGGGTTGAGAATCAGCCTGAAGGTAATCAGTCCATCCCCTTTAAAATGTTTATTTACTGCAAACACGCGTAGCGCATCAAACTGCCCCGTGCTGTCATTGCCTCAAGTGAAGCTTCATTATTCCATGATGTAAGGTCAGGGAAAGCTAACTACTTATACACTCGTTCAGCCATGGGGCACGTACAACCTTTGTGTATAACCCTCCCGCCAGCAGTGCCGAATAATCCATTGTTGTTATAGATTTTCACGGAGAGCATTCATTTGAAGGTGGAATTGATGCAGCTGAGGGCAAAGGGAGATAGTCCAAGGGAATGGATACACTGTCCCATCAAACACTCCCAGGGCAGGTACAGCACGGGTTAGATACAGAGTAAAGCTCCCTCTACACTGTCCCATCAAACACTCCCAGGGCAGGTACAGCACGGGGTTAGATACCGAGTAAAGCTCCCTCGACACTGTCCATCAAACACTCCCAGGGCAGGTACAGCACGGGGTTAGATACAGAGTAAAGCTCCCTCTACACTGTCCCATCAAACACTCCCAGGACAGGTACAGCACGGGGTTAGATACAGAGTAAAGCTCCCTCTACACTGTCCCATCAAACACTCCCAGGATAGGTACAGCACGGGTTAGATACAGAGTAAAGCTCCCTCTACACTGTCCCATCAAACACTCCCAGGACAGGTACAGCACGGGTTAGATACAGAGTAAAGCTCCCTCTACACTGTCCCATCAAACACTCCCAGGACAGGTACAGCACGGGGTTAGATACAGAGTAAAGCTCCCTCTACACTGTCCCATCAAACACTCCCAGGGCAGGTACAGGTACAGGGGGTTAGATACAGAGTAAAGCTCCCTCTACACTGTCCCATCAAACACTCCCAGGGCAGGTACAGGTACAGGGGGTTAGATACAGAGTAAAGCTCCCTCTACATTGTCCCATCAAACACTCCCAGGGCAGGTACAGGTACAGCACGGGGTTAGATACAGAGTAAAGCTCCCTCTACATTGTCCCATCAAACACTCCCAGGGCAGGTACAGCACGGCTGAGATCGATAGATTTTTGGAGTCTCGGGGAATGGAGGGATCGGGCGGGAAATTGGATTTGAAGTCGATGATCCGCCGTGATCTTATTAAATGGCTCGAGGGGCCGAATGGCCGACTCCTGCTCCTGTGTCTTACGTTCTTGTGAACAAGCCGCGATTTGAAGAGTCTTCGTGAGCCTGGGCAATTGGTGGAATCGCAATGTCGCCCTGGTGGGCAGGGCCTGATGCGGGCGACCAGCGTGAACGACCGCGGCAAAACACGGACGCAAGTATTTCCGCGCGTAACTCACTCGCGTTGAAGATTGTCACGGTCTTCCGTGCTGGTTCACCGTGGGGCTCAAATCTTGGCACAACACTAACAGGAACATGACCCCCCTCTCCCCCCACAAGCTTAAACATCATTTACACGGGATTCCATCGGATATACGGCCCAGGAACAGGCCATTCGGCCCAACCAGTCCATGCCAGCTTTTATACTCCACTCAAGCCCTCTCCCGTCTTTCCCCATCTAACTCTATCACCATAACCCTCTATTCCCTTCTCCCCCGTATACTTGTCCAGCCTCCCCTTAAATGCCTCGATACTATTCGCCTCAACCCCTCCCTGTGGGAGCGAGCTCCACATTCTCACCCCTCTCAAGGGTAAAGAGGTTTCTCCTGAATTACCCATTGGGTTTCTTGCTGACCATCTTATATTGATGGCCTCTAGTTATGCTCTTCCCCACAAGTGGGAACATTCTCTCTGTATCCACTCTATCAAAGTGTGGTCTAACCCAGGTATATGGAGACCAGAACTGTGCACAGTGCTCCAAGTGTGGCCTAACCCAGGTATATGGAGACCAGAACTGTGCACAGTGCTCCAAGTGTGGTCTAACCCAGGTATATGGAGACCAGAACTGTGCACGGTGCTCCAAGTGTGGCCTAACCCAGGTATATGGAGACCAGAACTGTGCACGGTGCTCCAAGTGTGGCCTAACCCAGGTATATGGAGACCAGAACTGTGCACGGTGCTCCAAGTGTGATCTAACCCAGGTATATGGAGACCAGAACTGTGCACGGTGCTCCAAGTGTGGTCTAACCCAGGTATATGGAGACCAGAACTGTGCACAGTGCTCCAAGTGTGGTCTAACCCAGGTATATGGAGACCAGAACTGTGCACAGTGCTCCAAGTGTGGTCTAACCCAGGTATATGGAGACCAGAACTGTGCACAGTGCTCCAAGTGTGGTCTAACCCAGGTATATGGAGACCAGAACTGTGCACGGTGCTCCAAGTGTGGTCTAACCCAGGTATATGGTGACCAGAACTGTGCACAGTGCTCCAAGTGTGGTCTAACCCAGGTATATGGAGACCAGAACTGTGCACAGTGCTCCAAGTGTGGTCTAACCCAGGTATATGGAGACCAGAACTGTGCACAGTGCTCCAAGTGTGGTCTAACCCAGGTATATGGAGACCAGAACTGTGCACAGTGCTCCAAGTGTGGTCTAACCCAGGTATATGGAGACCAGAACTGTGCACAGTGCTCCAAGTGTGATCTAACCCAGGTATATGGAGACCAGAACTGTGCACAGTGCTCCAAGTGTGGTCTAACCAAGGTATATGGAGAC